>NW_010242160.1:0-57618 GCF_000690775.1 Eurypyga helias | reverse complement strand
GGGAAGAAACCCATGAGAGGGCAGCGGGAGAGTAGACGGCTGACCGGGGCTTTGGTACCCAAAACCTGGCTAACTCCTAAGAGCTGGATCCCACCTGCAAACTTCATCAGCTTTGGAAATGGAGCTGTAAGGTCTGTGGTGCATCCTCATGAGTCTACTCATGGCCCAGCACCACAGAGCCTTTCCATCCTGCTGCCTCTGCTGTGGCAGGGGACTGCATAACAGCCAGAGCCTCATCTGGCTGTGCCTGTTCTCCATCCCTTTACAGACATATCCCGGGGCATACATACACACAGGTACAGGGTCTATGGAATCTACAGCCAAATTGCATTCAGAATTACATGAGAATGAAAAGGTTTGTGTATTCTGTAGTTCTGATACAGAATGTCTCCTCTCAGACCTACTACTTGCAGAGCACTTGGCGTACAGACCCACCGAGATGTGGCTGTGAGAGGGACAGTCACTCCTGCACACTGCGGTCTGGAGTCCCGGGGTATGTGAAGGACCTTTTGATCAGAGAACGACTTAAAAAACTAAACATGGTATCACTTACTGCAGCCAGACTCTAGATTTTAGAGCCACCTGCGAGCCCCTTTCTCAACATGGAAAAGTGGCACACAAGATACTCCACAGATGCAGTCAGAGGATGCAGTTTCTTCAAGAGATCAGAGCAAGCGTTAACCATGTGGACCCCAAGGACAACTCCAACAAGGGTAAGAGCTTCTCCCAGGAGGAACTGCTGGTGACTGCGTGGCCAAATTTTCTTTTGGTTGCCAGGGGAAAGGAGCTGCAAAGTCACCCTGAACCTGTGCAGTCTCAGGCTATTTTCTGACTCCCTCTCCTAATCCTCCCTACCCACTTGGGACCTTGTGCTTCCTAGCTTTGTCTTCAAGTGGGAGAAGGATGCCTGGCCTAAGAGTCTCTATTCCAAAGAACTGAACGTTGCCAGGAGCCTCCAAACCAAGAACTCCATCAGAGTCTAAAGGTGATCTGTGACATAAATGCCTGCAGGAGACATTACAGTTAACAAATTTCCCATTTGTAGGTGCAAGGCAGGTTTTCACTTGTTGAGTTTTCTTTGTGAGTAAAAAGTAAATACTCGTACTGTAATCAGTCATAGTTTCCTCTCTAGTGCATAAGCTTATTTTTAGTGAATGTGGCCCTTAGGAAAAAGAAGTGATTGCATGCTTTGCAAAATACATATGATCCTCCAGAGGCAAAGAGAGCTTTTGCTGTAGTATGGTAACTTCATCTATAAAAATCTGTATAACAAAATTACACCCTCTTCAACAACTGATTGAGAACATGATTGACTAAACTGAATAAAAGCAGTTGTATCAAAATCTAGGATATAAACCCCTAGGCAATTCCAAGTTGCTTCCCAATTATTTTTCTAAGACTTGGCAAATTTCTCCACCCAATTTTACAGAAAAATGACTTTTTGGGGTTTTTTTTGCCACTGGAATGTACATACAAGAATGAAACAAAACCCAGCTCCTGGTGACACTGACTGCAATCAGTTCTAGACCTGGCACAACTTTCGGTGTTCTCACAGTAAGGCACTTGAGCATTTGGCAGTTTGGGGAGGGGTTGATATTTGAGGTTGACTTGTTCTGATTTCGTCAAATGAAAAGGTCTGTACTAATTTGTGTTTATATAAACTCTTTACAACATAAACTCTTATACTTTTTGTATTTATCTTTACATAAACTCTTATTACTTTTTATATTTGTAATGTACTCACTATACTGCGCTTATATATAGTACATAGTGAGTCCATGTTGTTTTAATTCCACTTGATAGCTCAAGTGCAAAGAAGCACTGATGATCGGTCTTTATTCTGGTCCCATACTGATCTCCGTGGAACATCACGCTCACTGCAATGCCAAGTGCCTCACTGAGGAAGGCAGGAGGGAAATCACGACCCCGAATCTCTTCCTGAAAGTGGCTGCTGTGGGTCATGAGGCTTGAAGGAGGTCTTAGTTTGGCCTTCCCTTTAATTCCCATTGCCTGGGAAGTGGGTGGTTCCTTAGACACACGGCCTTCAAGGTGACCTGCCACCTGACATCCCACCTCTCAGGAGCCTATCCTAAACCATGGAGTAAGGATGGAACATTTCTCTGCTAGGAGAAGGCTGCTCTGTAGCAGGAGACAGGGGCCTGGGAGAAAGCACTACCCAACTCTGAGTGGCATCACTCTAGGCACATGGGGCCAAACGGGGCCTCTCTGTGTTTGGCTGACAAAATTGCTGTTTCTGGACCTGGCTAAATTTAGGGCTGAGCTCGGCTGTGAGATCCTTAGCTTGGGCATGACTTTGGAAGCCAGGGCACATGCTGAGCTGCAGTTCCTGGCCCAAGGGCCTTCACATTCCCCCGTCTACCTCCTGTCTTCAGTCTGCTCACATTCAGCAACAGCTCAACAGAGATTTTCAGGACCCTTTTTGAACACTGCCAGGTATACCTGGCCTGTATGTCACTTCAAATGCCTAACCATTTTCTCTGTGGCCATAAAGTTGATGAAGATGTTTAAAACAATGTACAAAGGAGGAGAAAAAACGAAAAAAAGAAAGGAAAAGAATGGAAAAAAGGAACACAGAGGGGGTTGCCTAATAACTTGCAAGAGATTTACTTAGTTTTATGTTTCACTCTGTTATTTCATAAGATGATCAAGGTATTACAAAGAAAACACATATATTCTCTGTGTTACACAGAACACCAAAGCAGGGCAGTGTGTGAAAAATAAGTCTAAATTCCTAAGAATGAAATGTTTTATTTTTTTAATGTACTGGCATGGTTCAAACTTGTTCTCACCAATGTCTGAGATGGCCCTTCCAACTACTGTTTGGATGCCAAAAAAAACTTCATGAAGAAAACCTTGCCTGCTATAGAAAAAGGCATGGTTTTAACCGTTGCTATAGGTCAATAGGTATACCCTGTGTATTACAGTATCGTATCATATTGTTTATTATGTATAGTCTGGTATCCACAAGATGACAATAGGTCTGTATTTTTCTGAAATAATTTTATATATTGGTAGGAGGCAAGCACTGTATAATAGAGATCAATATGCTTTATAAGATCACAGTAAGAATTATATAATATAGTTTGCAGGAGTACTTACACATTTCTTGCATTTGGTGGATTTAAGAATGCTTTCAATAATAAAAAATCTAATTTGTATTTTTACAGACTAGTAAAAGGCTCTACCACACTTTTGCTAGCGTTTTGTTTTGTTTGGAGGACCCAAAATGTGCCAGACAGCATCAAGCTACATTAGGAGTAGATCCCTCCTTCCGTAACAGCGGGTGTGGAGGGAACATTTGTTTGGATATCAGCGGTAAATTGGAGGCTGCTTTGCAAGCGTGTAATGGACTGTCAGCATCTGCGGAGCCTTCTGCCTTTTCTATGCATTCACTGAACCAGCAGTGAATCAGAAAAATACACACCCAAAATCGTTATCTGCGTATTGCTGACAGAGCAAACGGCATAAAAGCAATTAATAGAAGCAAGTACTGCAAAATCTGTTTGACAGCTTTGAGTGCATTATTAAAAAACACATAGAAGATAATACTGCTCCAGTTTATGTAAGAAAACCTAAATAACTTTCCAGTGAAGTCACTGGAATTATACTAGTTACATGAAAATGACATGCAGCCAATAGAGAAGAAAAAAATTCTGTCCAGGTTATGTTCAGTAAATACCTACAATAAAGTAATTTATGGGGAGTTGCTTTGCATCTTTAGTCTTTAATCAAGTGTTCTGGCTACTGCATGTTTCCGAAAGCATGGTTTGAACTACACGAAAACATAGGAAAACAGAACACCAGCAAACGGAATGAAAAACATGCAGTAAACCCCCCCAGTATATACTAACATTGTTCATCGTTTCTGTGGTTTTATTTTTAATTGACAGGGCACAAGAGGAACCAAATAGAAACAAAAATATTTGGATAACAAAATGAAACGTGAACGAAACCTTAGAAATGAGCAATGGCATGCCTCTCAGGAGTAGGCTTGGGGTGCATTTTGAGGCTGAATTACAAATGCTTTGCTGGGGAGTACTATAAAGAGAAAAGTGATGTGCTGCGACTGAAGTCCTGGTGGCTCATCTCAATCACAAACATTCTTTGGCTCCAGTGAGGTCCAGATTTGACCCAAGATTTGACTCAGTAACCCCGCTCAGTAACTATGTTGGTTAGTGCCATCTGTTAACTGCGACAGCACAAAGCAGCAGAGTTACCAGAAACAAAAGAACTACCTGGGAGACACTTGCTGTGTATCTAAGGGGCATGTGTGGCTATGTATCCAGGCACGTTCACCGCCTGGCTGTGGCTTCAGCTCTGTGGTCACTAATTATGGAAAAAAGTGGGAGTTCCCCCTTGGAGCTGAGAGGTCGCCCATGCAACGCGCTGGGTGCCCTCCGTTGGCAGGTCTCCTTGCACTGCAGGAGGAGGGGAAGCTCTTCTCACATTTCTCACTGCGCTAGGGGGTGAGCTGCTGGACACTTCCTGCTAAGTTTAACTTGCCCAGAGCTCCCTGGGGAGGAGCTGCAAGGGCCCTCAGGAGCTACGTGGCACACCGCAGAGGGTACAGATGATTTTCCACTGACCCATCATTGATAAAACGGTGCAAGAACTGCAGCTGTAACAGCAACTTACATTTGATATTGGTTCAGGGAAAGTACTTACCTTATTCTAGTGTAAAACCAATGACAGCAAACAATGAAATACAACACAAGTTAGAAAATGCCTTTCAATGCATGCAGCACTGTGATTAGTCATAAAACCCTGATGAGGTTTAGAGGCAATATAGGACTTTTCGTCTCTTTTGAAAATAAAAATTGAACAAATTATTTCCTGATATTTCAGATCAATGTTTACATTTTTATTTTCTATAAAATTCAGCATGCACTTTTTAGAAACATAATAAAAATGTCATAAAAGCACAGACTGCATCGTATTAAATTTGGCATAAATGTTGTGAATATTCACATAATTACCTAATGTTTGAACTATTTCTGTTCTTGATTCTAAATGTTGATACTTGAATTTAAGTGCATTTTTCCAATCATCACTTTTTACTAAATCATCAAGCAGATGAAAACGCTTTTCCACATGAGCACTCTTTGTTAGAGCTACAATATTTAATTTGTATTTTAATGATGCAAAATAAGGATAAACATTCTTTGCACCAAATGCAACATAAGTTCTGAGTATATCATTTGTGCCAAAAACGTGAGAATATCCTGACAATGAAGAGCATGGAGTGATGGCTATGGAGGGTTTCGTTCTGTTAGTCAACAGTTCACCATAAAACAATAGATGGGGATAATATTTCTAGCAATCCTTGAACAACTCAAATTCCCTTGGATCACATCACGTGTTTTGGGGTGCAAAGAAAGCAACGTCAGACCCATAGAGTTCAGCTTATCATTGCCCTTCAGTTCTCATTACCTTGGGCCAGAATTGAGTTTATAAGAGGTCAATAGTGGCCTGCCCTAGACACAAAGAAATGGCAGTTCCAAATGCACATGCAAAAGAGTGCGTGGTGTCTGTGCAGCAGACAGGCTGAGAGCTGTGCTTCGAGAAAAAACAATGTGCAAATGAAATGCTGGGTTGGACACGGGCTCTTCTTAGGGCAGAAGTACAGGGGAACTGAAAAGCATTCCTCCTTAAGTCTGGGGTAAAATACTTTTTCATCCTAAGAAGAGCCACATGGAACATGTGAGACTTGTGCCTAAAGCTTTCTTTACGAATGGAGAGGAAAATGCTGCACTAATGAGGAATTATTGGCACTAGCTTTAAAAGGAACTGGACAGCTTGATAACTAATATCCGCAAGATAGACATCACCTGTTGTTAAAATCAGCTGGCGAGTGGTTAGCTGGCAAGACCAATTTAATGTGTAACATTCAAAGCAGGTATTGTATTTCACCTCTTCCAAAGAGGTGCTCAATTTGAGCACCATTTGCAGCTGCATCACAGCCTTAATGATACTGGGTCTTAATGAGTGATTCAACTAATCCATCCAGTGGAATGATCCTAAGTAACACACAAAGCACTCGCCTTTGGCCTTTCTAATCACCACCAGGTATTTTGCATGCACGTATAATCTACAGGTCATTTTTTTCCTCCAGCAAACTACCTTGGGATCAAAAAGGAAACAGAGAAATTGCATCCTAAAAATGTGTTTGCTGGTAAGAGGATGCTGGCCCTTGACTCAGAAATCAATGAGTGTGCACAGAGTGTCATGACCCTGGCTGCGCATCGGCTGTCAGCAGTATCTGCGCCACGACCGGGCAGCTGGGCCTGTGACAGGATTAATTTAAAACCTTTCCGTTTCTGAGAAGAGTTTAGCCATGAAAGCAGGTATTCACAGGTCTGCCCTGGGGTGAGTACTGTAAGGAGGAGCAGGGACATCCCCCATGTTGGATGGGAAATCAAATCACGGAAGTCCTTGGTTGTGCTACGTCCCTGCAGACCAGCTCTCCCTGCAGGCAAGTGCTTTCCCTGCTTGCCCTCCTGCTCCAGCCCGTAGTCTGCTCAAGGAGAGCACGGCTCACTCGCCCATGGGCTGAGGGAAAGCTGGCTCAGCACCTAGGTGTGCACCTGGGGCTGCAGGCAGCCAAGCCAACACCTAGGGTGTTAGGGAAAGTCAGCTCTCAGCTCACACGGTAGTGGGGGAAACACAGGATGTGTGGAAAGCTGGGAATTTCTGCACGTCCCAAACCACACCTCATGGCATAGGCTGCCTTCTTGCTGCAGCGCCTCACAGGCTAGAGGCTTGCCTGCTGTGGCTACGTGGCTACACAGATCACAAACATGAAGATCCAGGACTTAAACCAGCGCCAGTGAGGATAATTTTGATGGTGCCCAGAGAGGTGCATGGAGTCTTGTTCAGGTGGGCGATGGAGTGCAGGGTTATAAGAGGACTGAGCTCAGACCATTAGACACGGACCAGCAACAGGTCCTGTAGCCAGGGATGTTCCTAGCTTTCTGAGGGAAGGTCAGAGTGCCAGCAAGAATTACTTCCGGTTTGGAGGCACATATGTTTTCTAAGGCATCCCAGCTTTGGGATGAATAAGCCAGGAAGAAGCCTACGGACTCTCCAGTGACTCCCTGTAGAATTAATGGGAAGAGGTAATGACCACACCCTGGTGAATGGTTTTAGTTCAGGCTGTGCCTCTCTGCAGCCATGCCAGAGAGCCATGGGGTGGCTGTCGCCCAGAGAGATCTCCTCTGGCAATCCCAGTGGAGGGGTAGAGGCACCCGAGGGACACTGCCTCCTCACCTGAGACGAGGTAGCTTGCTCTCCCCGGGGGCAGGCAGGGTTTCTGTGCCCTTCATTGGAAAAATGAAGGAATACTAAGAATTAAAGCTAAGCCCTACCTCTAGTGTTCATGGTATGAATCCCGATAGCCCTGGTATGTGCAGGATCATCCAGGGTTGGTGCTAACAGACACTGATCCAGGCTCCCCTCTGTATGTCTGGAAGCTCTCCGCAGAGGTGACTGAGTGGAGGAACTGAATTGCCGGGGGGCAAAGGGACCAGTGTGAGGTGGCAGAGTGAAACAGCAGAGCTAGAGGAGAACCCAGGTGGGAGTATCTATTGGCAAGGAACAGTGTGCTTCCCTTCCAAAGGCTTTACTGAACCCTTCGTGGGTTACTTGCAAATAAAATGTTAAGAGGCCTACAGACTGTTTTGATGAATTAAGAAGCAGACAGAACTGAAGCAAACCAGATGGGTCAAAGCCACCTGTCAGGTCTGAGCACATGCTGGCATATAAACCAGATGCACCACAGCATGTAATTCTGCCTTTCCTGAGAGCAGCACATCTCAGTGTTGTAGCAGGGCTAGAACTCCACACCTGGCCTTTGGGAAATACACTGCCATGGCACTCCATTTCACAGTATTTGGTAAAGGAGAAAACTGACTGGTTTGGTCTTTCTTCCTCTGTGGTTTGTATCAGATGTTACTTAAACAGGATGAAAAAACTCTGTCTTTAGCCTGGGCCAATATTCAGAAGAGTTTAAAGCTCTGTATCAGGGGGGAAAAAAAAAAAAAAAAGAGAAGGGAAAAGGCACTGTCTGCCCATCTGGTTTCTCCGCTAGGCAAGGTGTGACAACTTGCTTTACCATTTCTATTGCTGTCTCCATTCTAGTATAACGTATCTCATATGCCTGGCTTGTCACCACTCAACCTGTGTGTCTAGTCTAAAACAAGGTAGATCTCATTGTCAAGGAAGTTCTCCTGAATTCAGCCTAAGAATCACTTTTAAAAGATCTGTCCTATTCCTACTTATACTCCCTAATTCGGTGCTCAAATGGATGGATAGTGTTATGCTCTTTTTTTTCCACGATTTTTTTTTTTTTTTTAACCACATGGTGGAAAGACATAGGAATATTTCAGAACAACCAGTACCCTTTTCCATGGTTTCCTAAACACTGTGAGCCTCCTGCAGGTTCATACTCTTTCATGTCTTTCCTGATGCCAAATTGTACAGCCATTGATTAACTAAGCCAGGGATCATATCCATCCCCCTGTTCCTTCAAGCTTTAAGCTTAATGTTATGGAAGCAGAGCCCAGCAAGGTGTGTAAAAGCAGCAGAGCGCGTACAGTTACTCAGTGTTGGGACCAATTTGTTCGGGGCTGATATGAGTGCCATGCAAGCTGGTGCTTCTCGGTGGAAAGAACAGGGCTAACTAGCAGTCAGATAATTCACTTTGCTATCATTACAAAACATTACTTGCAGCGTCTCTGCTAATTCAGAAACCTCATAGTTATAATTACACAGTCTGGAGGTTATCCAAGCCTAATTTCTTCATTGCTGGTTTTTAAATTGTTCAATAAAAGGAACGTTTGAACCTATCTATGGAGCAGGCATGCCTCTCTCTGCCAACCAGTGTCAGCGATGAGTTCCCGCCCGTGAAGCCACTAGCATTTCACCTCTACCGGAACTAAATTGTTAAGAGAAAAAGCAGGTCATCTCTTCATGACGTAACACAGGAAAAACGGGTTAGCTGCCAGCGAAACCCAGCTCAAGAATGGGAGAATCAGGAGGGTGCAGACACTTTACTTGGTAAAATCTTGACAAGGGGATGAATATAGAGCTCGGACCATAGGAACCTGATATAGTGAACCCTGTTTCTGAACAGTATCCTTCTTACTAAAAAAAGGAAATGAATAAGGCATTAGTTGCTAAAGCAAATTTTTCAGAGGCACAACAACATTACTTTGTGCAAAGAGCAATACAGCAGAGACTTTTGTATCTTCCAAAGGATATGAATCAGCCTTACATGGCAGCAGTGTTGAACAAAAATTTCCTTTCTTATATCCCAGCACTATATATTTGGTAGTCATTGCTGCATTACAGGAACTCACCAACACTCGGTGGTGATAAAGCCCCGCTTTCCCTCCTGCGTTTTTCCACGATGCACAACACATACCCCTGCTGTGCCACTTACTTCGTGACCGTCTTAACTGCTGACGGCTGCAGTCAGGGCAGAGCATTAACAAAGACTGGTACTCAAAGGTTTCCCTGGGCCACAACTGTTCTTACTGAGCTTAACACTCGTGCCATGCTGGAGGAATTTCAGTGCTTTCTGAGATGGGGTGGGATGAGGTGAAGCTGATACTCACAGGACGACTTCTACGTGGTCCAAAGCCCACTGATCATGACCTGTTCCATTGTGACGGGGCTGCCACCAGCGCAGTAAGACTCCTTTCATTCGTGCCTCCCTGTTGTCACAAAAGAAAGAGCCTGTGAGAGCTCCAGACTATGGGTGTTTTGCACACCTCTACCTACCCCCCAACAGGAACCGAGAGCAAATTCAAAGCGCGATTTCTATATCCCTGAACATTAAGACACTGCATATGCAAAACATTTAATGGTGAAAATGCACACAGGTAAGAAGGATAACCCCCCCATTTTTCAACCAAGTATTCTGTTTTTCTTTCAAATTTGATAAACATTAGGCTGGAATTTCTTAATCAGCCTTCCCCTCCAGTTTTCTTCTTTGTTTACGCTCTCACCAACCTTTTTCCTTTCACAGTGATGCAAAGGTAGATTCTTTCTTAGCAGAAATATATCTTGTGCACTTACAGGTAATGAAATGTGACTGGGTACTCACAGGGGAACGTTATAAGACACTCTTTGGGCTTGTATAAAGTCCTTTGGCTGATGCTGTGCAATTACTTGCCATGTAATTCCATTATTTACACTGTATTGGAGGAGCACTGCCTTGTCTACAGTGTTAGGATCACTCAGATTGGTATTGCAACTGTCCGTTTGTGAAATACTTCCAATTTGCAAAACAAACATGATTTTGCTGTAAAACACAGGGAGAAAAGGTATATTCAATATTCAAAAAGTATTCAAGCAGGAACAATAGCATTTCCAGGTTTATTGCAGTTACTTTATTAAAACTTCGAGCATCCTCAAGTTTCATTACTTTTAAGATGCAAAATAAACTGTTTTCACATCTCTAAAACACAGCTGCCCTTTCAAAATAATAGCTGGCTGTGTATAACATATTGCCATATAGTTGGAGGCAATAGATACAATTTTACAAGGTATCTGCACAAAACTGAGATACATAAAAAGGATAAACATGCAAATGAGTGTATGAAAAGCTAAAAAAGGGCAAATAAAGGTTGCATATAATAAAGTGCCTACCGGTTTTCTCATAGTCTACCTGAGTGTTCAAATAAGAAGGAAGAGTTTGATTTATATCTGGCCCATTTGCCGATTCATCCTCTTTCTAATCTTGCTCTAGACAACTGAGCTCTAGTCAATCGGTCCAGAAAGCTGTCACTCTGTTAAGAGCCAGCACAGGATGGTTGCCTTAGTTTTTCCATGGCCAAAGAGCCTCAAGAGATGAAAAAGATACTCCTGTTCATTGCCAGGTGAATATAATTCTATTTGACGGCTGAAGCGGGAAAATGAGTCTCTAATTACTAATGGTGTCTTTAGGCATAACCATCGTGGAGGCACATACAAACACGGGGTTTGTGTAATCAGATCAGGCACTGGTCCAGGCAGCCTGGTGTCCAGTTGTTGCCAACCGCTTCATTGTCAGTGCTGGCTTGCTAGACAGTGCTCTGTTGGGCATGACGAAAACATCTGACCTTTTCATCCGACATCGCTTCCTCCTCACTCTCCATCTCCCAAGTGGAAGTTGCAAAGCATTTTGGCAACCCTAATGTTTATCTGCCAGCCACATCTGACTGCACGGTAGAGCCAGGGCAGCCTGTCCTCATCAGCACTGGCCCACATGGCTGCACGTACATAGGAAGAGTTTACTTTCTCATGAGATGCTAAAAGAGCATTTTAGGCTCAAAGTATTACCTTGCCCGGGTGAGATCCAGAGGCTTTGTCACAGCTTGTCGTATTTGACATCCATTAAAATAGAGCGAATCTCCATGGGCGTAGGGTGCCAGCTGTCCGCATCCATTCCCTATCACTCCCCCCTGAATGGTTTCCCAGTTTATTTCAGTGACTCTTTCAGATTCAAAATTATCTTTAATATAACTGGGGAGGTCATGGCTAAAACCAGAGCAGTCATCACCTAGGAATGACACACTGAAGTTATAAAACACACAAAAATCAAAAGGCTTGAGCAAATTGAGTTACAGTTCATTGTAATTCCATTCAAGGTTGTGGCCCAATATGCAGTGTGACTACAGGCTGAATATATTTCAGCAGATCCATTAATAATGTGTACATTGCCATACAGCATCTGTTTTTAGAAAACTGAGGCTGAGGGTCTTATTTTTTCATCAGTATAACTTCAAGTTTCTCCTATTTTGCATTGATGACAATATGAGAAACCTCAAATTGCAAGATGAAGGGAAATGCATCTAAAACAGGGAAGGGAGCCGATCTTGTAAAGTTATGGGACTTTCTCCTGGGAAGACATTAAACACTCTCTCCACTCCCACAAAGCACTTAGCATGTAATGAGGGCACTCAGGTATCATTAGGCATGTGTTTGGCTGCATTGAGGGATTAGAGCAGAACACTCAGTCCTGATGGGGCACAGAACCGAGCCCCTTACAGGTGCCAGTCACCAACATCTGGATGCCCACATACACTTCCCCTGGGAGTGGGTGCACCCCTGAAAGGAGTACAGGGGTGAAAGCCATTTCTGGGTAAGCAGGTAGCCATGCTCTGCCTTCAACGAGGACTGAATGGGCTTTACATACAATGCCAGACGGGAGAGACTACCGACTCAATCCAGAACGAGTAAAGGGAGGGTAGAGCTGTTATTTGCAGCTGTCAAATTATTGATTTAGAATTTCTTACTCAGACATTCCAGTGATGAATTTAGACATGATACAGCACTCTGTCTTTTTGTTTAATTCTGAGCTAGATTAGACTGTAGCAGATGGATAATAAAGAAATTGAAGAAAAGAAACCTTGATATCCTTCGTCACAAATGCAAATGGCTCCAGTGGTGCAATATCCGTGGCCACTGCAGAGCTTAGGGCACGCTTCCCCAATGTACACGTGGTCAATTGCCCAGCTTTGTTTCTCTAGTTCTTCTCCTTTCTGAATCCACCTGAACTGCGTTGCACTGCAAATATCAAAATCCAAACACTGTTATTACGATGTCCAGCATTAAACACATCTGCCGTTCAAACACACCAGCAGCAGATGTAATGAAAAATGTCGTATGAAGGGGCTGTGACTTCAGTAACTGGAATGGCCCACCCTGAATGGGTGGCTGCTACCTCATTGGCAATAGCCACTTCTCTTAACAAAAAGCTTCCTGAAAAAACATGAATTATGTATCAGATCTAAATCCAGCAATAAAGAAGCATTTTTAATTCACCAGTTGTTCCAAGTAAACAGTGCCAGCGAGACAGATGACATTTTATAGGTCCTCAGTGAGCTGACCTTTCAGTAACCTACCTGGATGAGACATGATCAGGCAGCTGGATAGTTACTCTTCTCCACATGGAGCTGTTGACAGAGTTATAGATGGTAGCTTCGTGGAATTGAAATGGGGAGCAGCCAATGCTATTAGATGAGGAAGGAAGACAGTGTGTCTGGACCAGCTGCCATGAGTCTGTCCTGGAGGAAACAAAAAAAATTGTTTTAGAACAACTGAAGGAATACTGAAAGGGAAACAGGTAATTTCTAAGGGTCATGGCACTGCCTATCTCAGTAAAAAAACCCAAGAGACTGTCAGCCATAGTTTCCATGCTGTATAGCTGCCAATAGACAGGAGGTGAGGCTGAAGGGAAGACTTTACAGCACCAGGTCTGATTACTGTGAAACCCTTGGAGGTGGTATAACCCAGAGCTGTTCTGGGCTGGCATGACAGAAGGATTTATTTAGGAGTCTGTTCCTTAGTCTCTCTCTTGCGGTGTTCCGAAGAGTCCCAAAAGCATTTGCTCCATGCTCACATGCAGTCATTTGAGCACAGAATATACCTTTGTACTTACAAATGATAATGCACGCGCTAGTATACTACAGCACAGGAGACAGTGTTATTAATTGTTTGCTAGTTAAAAACCAGTTTGGAATTACTAACTCCCACTTCATTACAGCTTGGCCCTAAACATATAGTCTTGTATATACTAAAACAACAGTTTCCTGTGAATGTGGTTTTCTGTAAGCACATTTTTAACAGAAGCATGCTCATAAGCGTAACTGCAAGCTCAATGCCATGAATCTGTCAACGTCTGGGATAAATTATAAAGAGAATTTACAGGAGTTATGTAGACAAATCCCAGTACTTGCACACAGGCTTTGTTCAGATCCTGTTGCAAGAGGAATAGCAAAATAATTGCTTTAATAAATAAAAAGCTTTCTAGGTTTTTGCATCATACTATTTTTTTTTTAGGTCTGTGTATTCTGCTGTCATTTACCTGGCATCCTTCGTATACTCCAGCATCACAGAGTGGAGATCACCACAAGAAGTTGCTTCACAGCCAACCACAATCTATAGCACAAATAAAATTGGCTGCTGTAACAAGTCAGGTAGACATTTAATGTGATATATAGTGAAGTCTTGTTCTCCTCTTTTTTTTTTCTTTACAGTGTGAATAAAAGAGATTGCCAACTTAGATCGTGAACAAAATCCATCAAAAGTGTATGGAAAACAAAAGATGCAGTACTTCAGATACTGTTTTTACTTAATGAATTTTACTTCATTGCTGTTATTTTCAAACAGAATCTTAACACTACATTCCTAAAGTTCAAATTAAATATCTAAACAAACATTGTTTCTGAAACACAAAGATGTGTTAGCTCCTTGGACTTTCAGAAAGTGAAGTGGAGCCCTCAATAGGATATAGACTGGTTGCAGTGAGTCCAGAGGAGGCCACAAAGATGCTCAGAGGGCTGGAGCACCTCTGCTATGGGGACAGGCTGAGAGAATTGGGCTTGTTCAGCCTGGAGAAGAGAAGGATCCAGGGAGACGTTATTGCACCTTCCAGTACCTGAAGGGGCCTACAAGAAAGCTGAGGGGGACTTTTTACAAGGGTCTGTAGTAACAGGACAAGGGGTAACGGGTTTAAATTGAAAGTGGGGAAGTTTAGATTAGATATCAGGAGGAAGTTCTTCACGGAGAGGCTGGTGAGGCACTGGAACAGGTTGCCCAGAGATGTTGTGGATGCCCCATCCCTGGATGTCTTCAAGGCCAGGTTGGTTGAGGATTTGAGCAACCTGGTCTAGTGCAAGGTGTCCCTGCCCATGGCAGGGGGGTTGGAACTGGATGGTCTTTAAGGTCCCTTCCAACCCAAACCATTCTATGATTCTATGAGTACCTAACTATATACTAATTACTTATGAAATTTATAATTCATAATGTAGAACATGTGGATATAAACTTCAAGTCAATCCAATTTTAGAATAGAATTATGCTGAATATTTAAAACAGTAAACGTATTTGTGTCATATTAGAGTGGAAAGATTACAGTACTCATAGTACTGAATAGATAACAAAAAGCTAAATTTTAAGAGCTTCAGTACCAAATGGCAGACATGCACTAGAGCTGAGTTTGTAGTTTAGAAATAAAATCTCTGCTGTGACTGGTGAATAAAAAGAAGGAGAGAGTCAAGAGACAGCAGCTCTGCAATGAGAATTCAGTAATATGAACTATTAAATGCTGATGGGTTATCATAATTTTGGCCTTAAAACAGAGGAATAAGATGATAGGCTCGGTAAAATAAGCAGCTTGGGGGTGTCTTGGCTTTTAGGGGTAAAGACCATACTGGACTCCTCTTTTATATCATTTTATTGAAGGTGGCATGCTGTGTGAGTGGGGGAAGCAGTGTTTTAGGGATTATGTTAGTCAATATAAAATAGTCAGTGATGCTGAGAAAAGATGAAAATAATGATTAGTGGAAGATGGAAAATTCTGGAATTCATGTCAAACGAAAGAGCAAGAAAAAAGCAACATCAGAAGATGGATGAGTATTTTGATAGCCCTGCTTTCATATTCATTCCTGGCTTATTTGAGACATAGTGCCTGGGGAAGGGCCTAGACAATTTCTGGACAACAGCTACATATGGCCTTTGGCCCTGGGCAGAATTCTACCTTAAAAAAAAGTAAAAGATTCAGAAATGTTTCTCTGATTATTTAGGTTATTTGCCATGACACAAGTAAGTAGAAAGGGTACTTCTACTTGAGAACTTTGCATTTTCCATACGCCACTTTTCTCCAGCTTGTCTCTACTTTGCCTTTTCTGCTTATTCACGAGTTAGGGGGAAATGGCATATTCTGCACGCTGTGTATTCTCACATTAGAAACTAATTCCTATTGTATCTGATGATCCAGTAATTTCAGGAAAAACGCACTAGATTTCCAATCCCTTTCAGTAACCCCTAAAGCATAGAGACAGTCAGAATGATTTGACATTTAACGTTCATGCAACCTTTCTGATTCCCATTACCTACACTTCAGAATTTCCTTTAAATTCTAGTAAAAACTAACTATGAATTATTCATCAAATTGGGCATCCTAGTTGGAAGAATTATTATTTCTGGAGACACATTAGATGATTTTTCCTTGCATACTTTACTTTGGAGAGAGAGAGAGAGAACATTTCTTACTTTAAACTGCATCATGTATCCTGGCTGTATAATGAGCTCCCTGGAGGACAGGATGTTGTGTGTTTTGTCCTTTTTCTTATTTGGCCAGTAGAGATGGAATGATGGATTTCCACAAAACCCTGCAGTCCTGACTGCATTAGGGTAAAAACTCCAATTTTCTTCATGAGAGGTGCCTTCTGTTAAGAAGCGTTAAATACAATTACTGCATTGTCTCGGTAAACACTGAGGCTTAATAATGAATCCACAGAATCACTAGATAGAGTACTTTAGTGATATAAACACTAAATCTATGCTATCTGTCATGCCGCACAGCAAGCTACTAACAGACATAATAAAAACATCAGCTCCAGAGAGGTAATTAAAGTGTTTGAATAATAGTACTTTTAAAAAAATGCGATTAAATAAAACTTTATTACCAGGAATTTAAATTAAATAAGTTGGACAGAAATAAAAACTTTTGCCTTTCTTATGGGTATATACATATATACACACACACATGCATATATACATGCATATCTATATTTACACACCCCTACTAGTGGCATGAAGAATACTATATAAACAGCATTAGTCTACAAAATGAGAAACTGGCAAAGTTAACAAAGAGAAAAAGTGTGCTTGCCAGCTCACAGGGCTTATCTTAGATAAGATAATGCCAGACAACAGATTAGCTCTCACAGCCTGTCTTACCATCATCAAACGTATCTACCAGCTGGCTGGGGTTGATCTCGGCTCCTCCGATGAGGATGTTATCCAGCGCCCACTGTGCCCGGTCGGGGCCTGAAACCACGATCCCGTTGCTGATGGTAAAAGGCTGCCACCAGCGCAAGCGGGTTGTGTTGGTCAGAGCGTGTTCGGGGAGGAGGATGTAGTCATGCCTGACTGAGATGTATTTTTGGTAATCCATCTCGTGAAGCAAAGTCCAGGATATGCCTAGAATGAAAAGATGCAGGTTTAGTAATAAAAACAAGCGTATGGTAGAACCTTCTAAAAGATTAAAGGAAGATAACAGAAAATAAATAATAATAGCTTTGTTCTTCTGATAGATAAACCTTAATTCCTAAGGGCAGTTGGCAACTGTTAGTCATTGCAAGAGTAATCTTGTAATCACATAAAAGAATCAAATTGGCTGGAAGCCATTGATTACTGAACTCAGGCAGGAGTATTACAGAAGAGTCCTGAGCAACAGATGGAAATTTTCGATGGGGAAAATACAAGGACAAAAATGACTTTACAATTAAAAATTATCTGATTAAATTTGATCTCTCTGATAAATTCTCAGATATTCATGATGCTTGGATACAGAACAAGGTTCTAGCTTATCTGAAATTACAGGATATACTTGCCTCCATCAATGGAATAGTCTAGCAGCACTCCCTCCTTTCTGCAAGTTGGTCTGTGGCATGTTGTCATGTTGTTTTCACTTCCAATTCTCCCCCAGTACTGTAGAAACCTATAAGTAAATGTCTAAGTTTACATCTGTTAAAAGATCTGTACAAATGGAGAAGTTTGCTTTCTGTTAGCAGACATGCTGGAAACATTAAAAATGACAGCATTTTAAAGCAATTAACATTGAGGTAGAGGTAAAAGTTACCTAAACCTTTGCCTAGTAATTTGTATGGGAACCTCATGAAATTCAGCAAAGTCCTGCCCCTGGGAGGGACTAACCCCTTGCAATGGTACCAGCTGGGACTGACTGGCTGGGAGCTGCTTTGCTAACAGTTCCCTGGGAGTCCTGGTGGAAAGGGAGCTCAATGTGAGTTAACAAGGTGCCTTTCTGTCAATGAAGGACATAAAAGAAGTTGACAAACTGAGGCAAGGTCAGTGAAGGCCCCTAAAACGGTTGCAGCTGGAGCACATGCCCTGTGAGCAGAGACCGAGGGACCAAGGCTGGCTCAGCCTGGAGACTGGGACTGGGAGACAGTAGCCATACATCAAAAAAAGGGAGGTTCCAACTGGATATAACAAGTCAAAAAAAAATCACCGTGAGTGTAACTCGGCACTGGAACAAGCTGTCCAGAGAGACTGTGGAATCTCTGTCCTTGGAGGTTTTTCCAAGACCCAACAGCACAAAGCTCTGAGCAACCTGGTCCGAATTCAGCGCTGACCTGGCTGTGAGCATGGGGTTTGACTAGAGACTCCCCGAGGCCCCTTCCTTCCTGAAAGGTTGTGTGGTTCAGCGAGTTCTTGCTGAATTACAGAAGTGAGAGTGTGTGGCTTCATTAAAGCCATACAGTCAAGGGAAATGATGCTAATGGTGTCTTCTACATCACGTCCTTAACTTGTCTAAACTGATATAATCCCATTGCTCTCCAGCTGTCATCCTTTTCTACAGCATGTGAGTGGGTCTGGTACAGGCACCCAAGTGAGGACAACCAGGAGAGGTTATGTTCTGAAATCAGTGGGAGACACAGCTGGTGCCTCCAGGAGGAGAGACAGTGATGCCCAGGAGACTGTGGTGTCTGGACTCTTCGCGGGACAGGCACTGCTGACTCCAGGACATTCCTGGGGAAGGGGACCTGCTGTTCACCTGGACAAAGCAGTCCCCTTTCCACTGAGCCAGGGTGAGCCTTGCTCTCTGTGACTCATCTGAAAGCACCAGTGCCTTGAGAATCATAAGCCCATTAGTATCTATCCAAAATAGTGCTATGGCCTAACAATTCCCTGAGCTACGAGCTGTAACCTGCTGCTTTGTCAGCGCTTAACGGAGTTCCCCACTAAAATGACATGGAAACATGACCTACTTTGCCCCCCGCAGGTCCAGGTCTTGAGTGACAGCCTGCCTCACAGTCGGACCTCCAAAATAGAGAGTTGTGTCTTCTGCGAGAATCCCACACTCGGTGCAGGTATTTCCACCTTCTAACGACATCCATAAATCTGGTTTGACTTCTTCGTTGTCAAAGCGCTCTTTCAGGTAAGTCTGGAAGTAAGGTGTTAACATAAAGCACAGGTAATTATTATCTTAAGCCGTTCTGATGACCATAGCTGGAACTGACCTAAACATGTTTGAAGGAGTCATGAACACTGCAAAAATTTTTTTCAGGGTGACTGAACTTAATCACTTTTGGCTGAACATTTAGCCACTTGAGCTGAATTAGCTAAATGTGAAAATATGTTAGGGCAGATTTTAACATACTTGGGAGGTAATCCAGTACACTAGAATGTTCATGTGCAAACCAATATGTGTATTGGGTTTGTGTGGCAAGGTTTTGGTAGCAGGGGAGCTACATAGGTGGCTGCTGTGAGAAGCTGCTGGATACTGCCCCCATGTCTGACAGGCCCGATGCCAGCCAGCTCCAAGAGCTGGTGGCCAAGGCCGAGCCCATCAGCCATTGTGGTAGTGCCTCTGGGATAATGTTTTTAAGAAGGGGGAAAAAAACCCCTGTGCAATTGCAGCTGGAGAGAGGAGTGAGAATACGTGAGAGCAACAACCCTGCAGACACCCAGGTCAGTGGAGAGGAGGGGGAGGAGGTGCTCCAGGCCCCGGAGCAGAGATTCCCCAGCAGCCCGTGGTGCAGCCCATGGTGAGGCCGGCTGTGCCCTGCAGCCAGGGAGGGTCATGGGGGAGCAAAGACCCCCCTGCAGCCTGGGGAGGACCCCACGCCAGAGCAGGGGGATGCCCGAAGGAGGCTGTGACCCCGTGGTCCACCCACCACAAAAAACCTCATTATTTGTTATGAGTTCACATCGTACATCGAGTGTAATGTCACAGTTCCACACAGCAGAATGACCTTCCCCTAACTTCATTTTTCATGAAGTTTATGTGAAATATGTACAATTTACACCTGTGTGGCAGCAGATAATGGTGACCTGATATATTTCTGAATGACAGAATTATGATTAGAAATATTAATCTGACCACAACCCCCATTCCCTGTCCCCCTGTGACGCTCAGGGGGAGGAGGCAGTGAAATCAGGAGCAAAGCTGAGCCCAGGAAGAAGGGAGGAATGGGGGAAAGTGTTTTTAAGATTTGGTTTTATTTCTCACTCTCCTACTCTGATTTGATTGGTAATAAATTAAATTAAATTTTCCCTAAGTCATGTCTGTTTTGCCCATGACAGTAATTGCTGGGTGATCTCCCTGTCCTTATCTCAATCCATGAGCTTTCCACTACATTTCCTCCCCCCTGCCCAGCTGAGGAGGGCAGTGACAGAGCAACTTTGGTTGGGCACCTGGCCTCCAGCCAGGGTCAACACACCACAATGGGTCTAATTCAAAACTGGATATTTAAGACCACTCCAGTACATATCTTGTATGTATAGGAGAAATTGCTGTTCTATACTTCTTTCCCCAGCAAAACCAGTATTGCAATGAAATGTTAAGTTTATTGTAGTGAATATGTATTTATGTAATTGCCTGCACAAATATTTGCAGTGAAAACCATCTAGAACGTATCTCTGCTTTCCACTTACCTCCAGGTGTGCAGCAAAAACAATGCCATGAGTGAAATCCTGGCCTTAAAGAGACAGGAGTAAAGCTCCCCTAAAATTCCTAGGATTTTATCCCAGATCTCCTTAATGTGAAGAATACATTACTAATTAAAATTGAAAACAGATAATGATATTTGTTCATGTAATTAGTATTTCATATGAAAACCAGATGGTTGTAGTAATTCAAATGACATGATAACTAAGAGGTTAATAGTTCTCTTTAGACAGGCATTCTCTTCACACAGAATGCTGCTTAACCTGTTGTTTCTGTGGAGCACATACTTATTCTGTTCTTATCTGATGCAGAAAAAAAAGAGATGGTAAACTGCATTTTAAACTAAAAACTAATTACATATGCTTTTCTAAATATGTTGTTTTAAAAATGTTTTCACTTTTAGATTCACAATATCTAACTAGATTTCACTCGCTTGTTATACAGTAACACTAAGAACAGTTAGGTGAGTCAATTTTACGTAATTTTATGTCATTTTCTTGTATTCCCTACTTCAGTAAGCTTTTTCTCATGGCAAAGACCATCTTTCTTCAGGTCTTGATCAAATACAATCATATGTGCAAGGATGACTTAGATCATACAATGGTGGTCTAAGGATGAACAGTGAACTTCATCACAGCTTTTTCAGGTAGTTATTTGCAAAGGAACAAACCCGTTCTTGGATACTGCAGTAATAGTTTTGTTAAAAAATGATGAAAGGGATGAAAATGGGTTTGAGTATCTTCAGGTTGACAGGAATCAAAGCTAACTTTCCAGTGGGATTGATCTCTCCTCCCTCTTTCTCAGCCAAACACATGGCAAAATTCACTCTTTAAAACATGCAATAAAATTACCTTCAGTGTTTGGGTGAGATAGCAGTTTGGACCCGAATACCCAGGATCACAGATGCATTGTTCATTCAGGCAGTCTCCATGACCTCTACAGTTTTCCAGACAACCAGGCCCCAGATAGAAATTATCGATGGCCCACTGCATATCTGAGTACTTCTGGTAGAACCGGAACCTGACAGGACTAGATGTAAAGGAATGAAGAAAAACAGACATATGTATAAAACAACTATGCTCAATTGAAAACAGGTGGGTGAAACACAATATACTGCTGTCTGTACTATCCCCCAAGCTGTGGCCAGCAGGTCGAGGGAGGTGATTCTCCCCCTCTACTCTGCTCTTGTGAGACCCCACTTGGAGTACTGCGTCCAGCTGTGGAGCCCTCAGCATCAGAAGGATATCGACGAGAGGAGGCCACGAAGATGCTCAGAGGGCTGGAGCACCTCTGCTATGGGGACAGGCTGAGAGAGTTGGGCTTGTTCAGCCTGGAGAAGAGAAGGCTCCGGGGAGACCTTATTGCAGCCTTCCAGTACCTGAAGGGGCTACAAGGAAGCTGGGGGGGACTTTGTACAAGGGCCTGTAGTGACAGGACAAGGGGTAACGGGTTTAAATTGAAAGTGGGGAGGTTTAGATTAGATATCAGGAAGAAGTTCTTTATGGAGAGGGGGGTGAGGCACTGGAACAGGTTGCCCAGAGAAGCTGTGGATGCCCCATCCCTGGAAGTGTTCAAGGCCAGGCTGGATGAGGCTTTGAGCAACCTGGTCTAGTGGAAGGTGTCCCTGCCCATGGCAGGGGGGTTGGAACGAGATGATCTTTAAGGTCCCTTCCAACCCAAACCAGTCTGTGACTCTATGATTCTAAGCTTCCACAAGTAGTATCTGGTAGCATCTGTTGAAATTGATTAAATACATATCCATATCTTCTTCTTCACACGTGTACTATCTACAATATATGGATGGATTCCAGACAATGCTGAAGCTGGAAAAAGCTTTTCTGGCTTCTTGCAAGAGAATTTTAATTTTGTTTATACTTCTTGAGCAGATTACTCAAAGAATATAAGAGACTTCAGCTTTGCAGAAAAAGACAAATGGTTTGCATATGTGCAGACTACTGCAGACAATAAGGGCAAGTTCTCCACTCAGTAAGGTCATAAATCTGCTCTCTAATTGATGGCAGCTGTCGGAAGAGAGCAGAACATGCTCTGCCAGCGCAAACTGCAGAGAAGCAAGGATAACTTTGCTGGTTGTTCAGACCAAGAGTCATGGTCAATCTTGATTGACAGGAAATAAAATTATGCAGCATACATAATGAATGTGAACACTGCTAGTCTGCGCTTTCCTTGAAAGATAATAAATGGGCAGATGATCCCGTTGTGTTTTTCAGAAGGTACTGAATCCAAGACAAAGTGAGTAGCGAATTCATACTTACTTGCCCACAAGGTTTTCAGGCAGTGCGTAAGTTACTCTTTTCCATCCTTTTGTGGGAAAGAAGACAGAGGGCTGTGAAACACTCCCAGAACATTTTGGATCAGCTGGTAAGCACTGAGGTACTAAGTAACTCCAGCTAACACCAAAGTCAGTGGAATACTGCACATGGACCTGATTTTGTGCAAGTTTTTCTGAGGTTTTACATCCAACAGAAACCTAATAAAGACGAGAACATAAGCAAATTAGAATTACTTGTGGTGGCTGTTGGAATTTAAAAAAAATGTTTGAACCTGAAAACTGAATGGAGAATTTTGCTTGAAACGACGGCAGTAATGGTGCTTGTATGGTACCAGTCATCTGCAGATCTCATCAACATTTCCAAGACTGAGAACAGGCACCATATTCTGAGATTCATTTTCTTCTAGTAAGCTCACCTTTCTGCATTTCTAGGTCTTGACACTTGTGCCATATACCCCAGTACTCCATAACTAATAAAGTTAATCTCCCCTCCCATACAACCTAAGATTTTAGGATTTCAGGGGAGGCCACCCAGTTTGGTTATGTTAGGCAGACTGTCTTTATGGGACAGAAGTGCAAACGGCTCTTACAACTTCCATATATTGCTGGGTTATTTCTTTAATTTAGGTAAAGGGGTGTATGAAGGGCAGCTTGGGTGCAGGTTTGATGTGAATGCATGACAACGTAGGAGCGGTGTGGACTACTTTGGAGCTGCTTTTCCCTCACCAAGCAGCTGTAATGAAACTGGCATCTTGTATATGTGTAATATCCTTATTACATGATGTCCATACAAATGCTGTGCTGGAAGACAAGAGTGTGTCACCCCTGATAATAGCCTGCGGTATTAAAGCTGACCAGCACAGAGTAGGTGAGAAAAATGAGAGTGGCCTTAATAATAACACTTCTCCCCGCAGGGAATGGCTCAAGCGTAGGCCTATACATCATCCTACCTCCTGAAAAATCTACTTAGACCTGGAGCAAAATGTGGGTTTGGATAATTATACTGCAGACAGAGATTTTACCTTGAACTGCATAATCCAGCCTTCTGTAGGAGTCAGGTCGTGGGTGACTGCGTAGACCTCTCTGCCGTCATGGCTCCCGCAGATCATGACACCATCAGGAGAATCACAAAACCTCTCAATCGAGCAATCGTCATGGAATAACCAGTGTTCGTTCACTTGAAAACAAATGTCATTAATATACAATGACAGTAATATACAATGACAATATAAATAAAGAAAACAGGGAATAGTGTTAACCACTAAAGATGATTCATGGCTTTGTTTTTCAGGCTATGTGAGAATTATTTAGTATTGCTTCTGAGAATGTCAGTACCTCATCTTTCCCATGTAAATATTTATTACCTTTATCACATTTATTGCTCAAAGCACTTCTTACTACACTCTTACATAAGCACTATAGCATTGTTTTTTAATGTTCAAGAAGTAAGGATCTGAGACCTACTCAAAACATAAACTTCTGTTGCACTGGACATTATGGGATAACTTTTTAATGGGTGTTGCCTGCATGTCTGCACAAAGGGCACCCCAGCACCGTTAGCTGTTAAGCCTTGTAAACATCCAGAAATACATCCTCTACAAAATTCAGTTGTAAAATATAACTTCATTTCCCTAAATAATGTTTTAAAAAGTTAGGAAATAGGAAACAGATACTCAGGTTAAGAAATCTGCTTAGAATAACCTGGCACTTTTTAATCCTTTTCTGCTTTCTTTGGAGAGAAATTAATCTTTTACGTAAATTCATGCAGTAAAAAAAGAAAAGTTACATTACATCATTTCACATTTTGTGGACTAAAACTAAAAGACAAGACCCCTATAGCAAGGAGACTGTCTGTGATATCCGCCACAGTGAGACAAAGATTCAGAGGCTCAGCAAGACGTGGAAATCGCTACACTGACTTCTTTTTATTTCAGATCCACGTGAAACCTTTACCCGTAGTTTTGTCTTCCATGACCATGTCGAAGGCGATCCTCCCGGTGGGCCCTGCGTCGGCAGGGGAGCGCTCGTGCTGCGGCAGGGGAGCGCTGCTGAAGGTGTCAAGCATCACCGTCCTCTGGTCAGCTGAGCCGGAGATCAACACGTTGTCGATAGCCCAGTCGTTCTGGTCCAGGCCATCGTGTTTAGGCTGCCACCAGCGGAAACGTGTCCCAATGCTTTTGGCATCGTAGGGAAGGAGGATGTTCACAAAGCTGTAATAAAAAGTGGAAATTAGTTGTAGAAAAGCTACAGGAGGAGAACACTTCCCAATGCTCTGTGCCAGGTGCTTTGACCAGGCCTACTCCCGTTGTTTCCTAGGGTATGTGGAAGTTGGGAAAGAAGGAAAAGGCCAGGTGATCTAGCCTATGTTTCCTTATGGGAGATTGCTGAAACAAAAACCTTCCTGATCACTCCCAGTGTCATCCCTGAGACAGAGGCTCAGACTGAGGTGGAAAGGGCCTGCAGTCAAACTGTGGCATGGTTTGAGCAACCCCAGGTGCTCCAACTATGCTCATGGGACCAATGCAATGGTCTACACTAGCAGGGTCTGACCACAAGGTCCTAATTAAGGGAAGTGTTAAGAAGGAGAATGTTGAAGCAAAATTAAGATTACTATGGAGCCATTCAGCAGATAGCAATATTCCAGTACAATCTTCTTATTTCCATTACAACAGTAAATGACAGTATACTTAAATCTCTTGTCCAATTAAAGCACTAGTGATATCTTGATGTGTTCAAATGAAATAACAAATAATGAGCCCCTCCCAGCCCCATTTTCCATGAGTCCCTTGAATTACTCAGTGAAGACAAGGTCCACCCATACCTATGCATGACTTAAATCTCACAAATATCTGAAAATAGTGTATCCATCCTTTTGATGGATTTCTGCAGAAAATCAGTTTCTCCTCTACACACCATTTTCTAGCTAGTTCAAGCAATGACTTTCTGCTCTTGTCAGTGAGAAACTAGATTGCAAATGGAAGTATCTTAAAGAAGAAGATAGACATAATTACAGTAGCTATTAATTTATCTTCCTTACAAATCTACCAGACTGCTACAGACTCCTTACTACCCTTGTATTTCTGACTTAGCAGCTGCGCAAACGATGATGTTCAAGCACGTGCGTGGACATTCATAAATGCTTGCAGGACTGGGCGGGCTGAACTCTTAAAGACCTGGCATCCAAACCACAGCAGTAAGACATCCCACAGGTTCTTAAAAAACATTCAAGACCACCTTACTTTAGTACAGGAAATTATATAGGCAGAAGAAGGTATCTACAAACCCGGGCTTGCTGAATTGATCATAGAATATTTCCATTAAGAGGCTCCAGCTGATTCCACCATTCACAGAATACTCCAGCAGCACTCCTTGGTTGCGGTTATTAGGAGTTATCAGGCACCCATACATGAAATAAAACTGGATGAATTCTGCACTGGTGAGGTTCAAGTCCACTGTAACTAACATACGGCTGCAGCTCTGAAAAGCGATGAAAAAATATGTTAGCTGGCAAAACTTACGAACATAAAAAGTATTAGGCTATGCAGTCACTATTAATGTAACTTCATGCTGTGAAACCTTCAAATTGTACAAAATTACGCTAATTATAACAAAGGTAAAGCTACACAGTCCAATAAATGTTCTTCCCTGAGGACATAATTTCAGTTACGTTCCATCTTAAAAATTCCTCTTGTGTATTTATACATGTTGCTACTTGTACCTGCAGCTTTGCAACAGTCAGTATCAAGAACTGTATTCACCTTTCCTCTGAATACAAGAGTTACAAAAATCCATGCCTACAGTGTAAAACACAAGGTTTTTCCAGGCAGAATTAATGAATCACTGATTACATGCTAATGGCTCAGTTTATGCCACCATCAAATGGCACGGCAATTTTAAAATGTGTGTTTTCCCATAATCCCTTATATATTTCACATATTAGCTAGTGGTGCCCACCTAGTCCCACTAGAAGGACTTGTGTTAGTTTAATTTAGAAAGCTTGTGTCACTTTGAACCTAGTTATAAATTTGTATGGAGGAGATCTACACGCATAAGCCTTACATGTTTCAAAAATACTATTTTGTAATCTTCATAATCTTGAGGTTATTTGTAAGCAAACTAATTCAGCAGCAGTCTGGGTTATACACCTACGTATGAGCTAAACCAGGTAATTTTACTGTGAGCTTACTCTGACAGAAATCTGAAGGATGAAGCTACACAGGGATGTGTTTTCAAGGACCAAGTGCAACTTATACACATGCAAATACCTAGTTATTAATTTACTTTCGTGGTCTGATTAGAAGCTGCACCAAACTCCGGTCTCTGGAGGCTCTAAGGTGGCTGTTACGAGTGAGTGGAACTGAATGTCTACACACTTGGACTGTGCTTTAATCTATCAGCTCCACCTCCAAATGCCCCTCCATGGCTCCTTTTAGGAGGCACACACACTGTATCTCATTTTCCTGGCTGCAGCATAGGCTGGAGCATGGTATCTGCTTTCCTGGAGTGTTTCTAGCTGGCCCTGGTCTGTAGGACGTGTCTGACTTTGACCTTCAGCTAGGCAAAGCATATAAGGGTTTTTTTATATGGAATATGTTTAATACGTTATGCTGATATTTTTTTAACACCTTGCTACTGTTTAACTTTGTAAATCAGTCCCATTTGTACTGTCAAATGGAGTGATCTGAACACCCACCCCGCTGAAGTGAAGGGCCATGCCAGAGGCCACCGCCCCGCAGACGGTGCTCAGTTTGCCCCCGTTCACCGTCAGCCAGTTCTGGTTTGATGGCGAGCGATTGAAGTTATCTTTCAGTTGTGTTGGCAGCGGGGTCTCTGGCTCGTCACAGTACAGCCCACCCCAGTGCTCATCGCAGCTGCAGAGGAAAACAAACACACAGTTCAACTGGCAAAGGCTCAGCACGGAGGTGCAATCGGTGCCATGTTATTCCCCATTAAGGTGCCATCTCATTCCGCGTCGAGGCTGTCTGCATCGTTCGCCAGCGCACAACTGGTGCATGGGGGTTTCAAACATCTGTCACTTTTGGAGTTAGTATGAAACAAAAATGACTTTAGGAAGGCTAGTATTATGTATCATTCAAGCTGCTAATACAGACTACACTCCAGCACACAGAAAATGAGCACAATCCATTGTATTTGGATAGATAAACATAAGAGAATGTGCGAAGCCTGAGAATGTCCTGTTAATGTTAAATTTTAAGTAAGTTTCTGTAAAATGTCAGTCAATGGGTACTTTCCTGTTGTTTCTTTATATAGTCACCCTTTTTTATTTCTAATCTGAAAAGCCTTCTTAGAACATGTCAAAAGTTGGATAACAGCATGGAAACGTGCTCTGCTACTATGCAGATTTCACCAGGGAGATTGTGCCTTGGTACTTCAGTGCTGTCAGGATAGAGGACAACACAATAATATGTCTGTTCTGCAGCAGAATGTATTTCTAACAAACATAGCCACAGCACAACTATACAACCATTCTCCCATTTCTGTTGCCATTTGTGGCTGGAAAAAACCAATACATCCATCTGGAAGATATTTCTCTGTTGCCAGACAGACGAATCAGGGGAGATCTGGTTGTTTGTTAGCCTTGCAGGGCTCTATGTGGGCTGTTATACAGTTTGAGGATCAAGCCAGTCTGCCTCCGCCGGCAAACCCTACCATGGAGCATGAAGTCAACACCAGCCCTGAGGTGGATATCCTTCTGCTTAGAGAATGTGTCCCCCCTCCAGCCCAGGTCCTCTGCACCCAGCACCAGGATGAGGGCACAGGAACACAGCATGAAACCCCTTGGGAATGAACGATGACATCTTTTGGGAAGCTCCAGGACTGTATGTGCCTAGAGGGGTGTGCAAACTCAGGGTCCTTTCTGCCGACCTGGTGGGAGGGGAGCCAAGCTGCAGCATAGGCAACAGCAGAGGCCACTGAGGAAAGGGCCAGCAGCATCGTGCACGCTGTGTGAACAGGCAGAGGTCTGGCAGAGGCAGCCCCCACACCCACCCTTCCATTCCCACGTGGTGCCAGTGCCCTGCTCAGTTTTAACAGCAAAATCCACCTTCCTTTTAAAAACTGTATCAAAGTCTTTCACACGGGTTTGTTAAAGTGCCAGAGGAGGAGTGAAAGGCTATGGCACTGGGCAGGACAGGGAACCAACTGCACTTACACACAGTTGTCTTGTGTGCACTTCCCATGGCCGCTGCACATGTCTATGCAGCCGTCCCCAATGTAGACGTTATCGATTGCCCACGTTTGCTGCTTATCAAAAGGAGCAGGCTGGTGCCAACGGAAACGAGTTGCTTGGGACCTTGGGAGAGAAAGAAAAGCAGAATGGTAATATTTCTAACTAAGGTAATCTTTATTTTGACTGAAAGAAAATGTCAGTCTTGAGGCTAGACTGCTCCTGGAAGATTTATTTGCTGTCAGCACAACCCGGGTCTGATTCCTGACAAAGACAAGGTCCCTGAAAAGCCCAGAACAGGGTGCCCACAGTCTGAGAGCAGGACAAAGCATGGGTGCTCGGTAGCACGCAGAGTGCGGGAGGTGGGAAAGCAACTGCTGGTGAAAGCAAAGCAGGTATCTGTGGCTGGTGCAGTGGAGCAGAGGTGGTATGCCCAAAGGGAAGCTCCTAGGCAAGATGCTGCTGTTTATGAATCTAGAGGGGACAGGTGAGAGTGCCCATGCAGGGCTTGCAGTGTGAGCCTGGTTTTGCTGTTTCCTGCCTCCCCTCCAGCCAGGGTTTGGCCAGAAACGTTAAGAAATGATCTATGCTGTGATCCTGGCTCCTTTCAGTAAATAATTTTCATTTTATTGATTCAAGGGGGTTTAGTTCCCAATTCTAAACCTTGCTTTGGTGTAGCTTTATGTGACTCAAGTGCCTCAGCTCCTAAGGTAGATGATGAAAACCTAGCTGAAACACTCAGGGAACACTCCAAATAGCTATTCACCTCACACAACTGTAGACATGTATATTTGTATAGCTGCAAACAACTGAACTTCTGTAACTTTTCAAGAATATAATTTTATATTTAAGCTAGTCCACGTTTTGCTGTACAGCACTAGGTGGCAGCATTGAACTTTGTGTAGTCTGTGTTCTTTTGAAACTCAAAGAGAAATCACAATTATTGTAAACCCCAAAACAAATAAACAGCAAAATCCTCAAAATTTATTCAGTGTAAAAATAGACCTTTTATAGTAAAGTCAGTGTTAGGCTACGAATTATTCCTTTATAAACATTTTACATGAAGTGAATGAATAACAAGTTTATCCCAAGAGAAATCTATTGCCACGCTGTGTAGCTGCTCACCAAATAGCATTTTTAAAAGAAATGTGTAAATTGCGAGGAAGTCCTTTAGGAATAAAGACAAGCACCTACACCTTACACTCCCTGCTTAAGGTTTGGTGCTTCACTGACCATTTATGGAGCTGATGCTCCTCGGAGAGGCTTTGTGTTTGCTTTGCATTTTAAAATCAGCTCCAAGTCTAAGACATAACTAAGCATTCATTGCCTTCTGCAGGCCAGAGGTTAGACAGCACTCTGGGGTGACCGAGCACTGAAGCGCTATGTAAGTATGGGTGCTGTGCACCAGGCCAAGCTGCTGACTACGCAGCCTGCATGTCCCTAAAATACACAGGCACAAACAACTGGAGACACACACCTGCTATTACACAGCTTGAAATAATAAAGCAGCATAAAAATGATATCACATCTAGTCTAAAGGGCCTATTAGCTGCACTTACTCTGGAGCTTAACTTCTCCCTTGCTTGTGAGCTAAGGTTGCAATAACCTCTCTCACACAATCCCTGTCTTAATATCTTTGGGAAATGGTATCACTTAAGCCAACAAATACAGTTATTGGATTGGACAGAAGAGCAATCTTGGCCTCAGTAGGGCATCAGACTTCTTTTGACATATACACCTCAAAAAACTTTTCAGTCTTAAAATCACAGTTATTTATAAACCTGAGTTTATCTCAGGTGGTAGGTTCCTTTCAGATCCAAATCCAGTTGTTAGAACATCAATCCCAGTCCTGATTTATCCTATTCAGCCACAGAAAGCCTCTCCTGAACACAAATTTACAGACTTCGTACAAGAACTGTTGGGGTAATGGATTTTGCAGACAATATGTAGGGAAGCAGTACAAAAGAGCAAGCGGAGGAGATCAGTGCTGGGAAGGAGTCCTGATAAAGTAATACTACTTGCCCTGAAGCACTGCAGTGAAGATAGGGAAGAGTCTAGATGCCCCAGAATGATTAGTAATAGAACATGGACTTTTCCACTAATAGTTTCAAAACTTGTGGCAACAGTATAGGTGTCCTCAGTACAAATGCTAAAAAATAAATGTCTCCATTTCCAAACTCATATGTGCATTAGTTGACATCTCTCGTAGCCACCACAGGCTCTGCCTGCCCTGTGGCTACTTCTGTGCCTGCAGTTAGCTCAGCCTACGCTTATGTGAGGGGATTGAGCTCAGCGATAGGAGGAAAGCTCTAGAGTGAAGCTGTGCTGAGAGCTTGACATCTGTGCTACCTGTGTTAGCAGAGCTCTACACTGGGCTAGCTCTACGCCAAGCTAGCTCTACGCCACATTTATCAGGTATGACTGGGTGGGGGACAGTCACAGCTGTCACTGCAAGACAGCAGATCAAGAAGGATAGAAACTGGAAAGCTGAACTACCCAGTTGTCTGTAAATAGATGTGTTTGATGAATAAAACAAAAATCCAGCAGTTTTTGGGGCATCACGGAGAAATGTATGGCAACAATCTGAGTCACACAATCTTTCAGGTTGGAAAAGACCTCTAAGATCATCGAGTCCAACCGTCAACCTAGTACTGCCAAGACTACCCAAATTTTTTTAACCAATAATTTTAACTCTATGATGTATCATGCCTCAGTAGACAGTCACATATTTAGATCTATTCTACAGAAAACCAGAGGGAGGTACCTAGTATAGGGAGGCAGAGGCAAAGTAATCCGGGTCCACTTGTTGAAAGTATCTGAAATGAGAATCCTCTGGAGATGGTACTTGTTGCATTCCACGTTAGTGGGAAGACAGTCTCTCAAAATCGGGTGCCAGGTCAGTCCAAGGTCAATGGAATATTCCAGTTCAATAGCTAAGGTTGGAAAGATGGTTAGTTACTTAATTTAGACACTTGCATCCGCAGGTCCACAATAAACTGGTAACCCCAGGGAGCATTGGTCACAAATCTACGCTGACAAATAACCACTCAAAACTTTTCAAACCCTTGTGTCAGATGCACATAGAAACCCCCTTTGGTGGCAGTGCTGGAGGATATGTTACATGTTGCTGAGCAGGTATATAACTCAGGAGAAGGCTGCAGTACACCTCCGCACCCGTCACCTAACTCAAGGGACCACAGGTGCAAGACAAAGTCATCTGTCAGGTCACCAGGATTAAGTTAAACCAATTTCTGTGGTTGTAACATGCAAGGAAGTGATGTGACAACATCATGACCCGCAACTTTTTTTGTTCTTCAGGCTGAAGGATGAGATTCAGTTGGATGTAATCATTGTGCAAGGCAGAGCAACACTCAAATTCAAACTTCTGCCTCTGTCACAAGGAAATCACTCTTCCGCTCCCCCCCCCAACCAGCTTATTTCATTACACAGCAAAACAATTTTAAATTGAGTTTGTTAGTCAGTGAGCTTGTTTTCATTCAAACACGGTCTAGCTACATTAAACTAATGTATTCATTTCTCAGCAAAAATCAGCAATTTCATTGTTTTGATGTTTATGGCGTATAAACTTTTATTATGAAAAATAAAGGTTAGTCAAGCTTACTAAATACTTCAAGTTAAACTTTTATGCAGTCATTAAAAAGTAAATAATAATAGGCACAGAGCTGTAACTCGAAGTAAATGTTCCAGCTGCCAGGCATTCTGGCTGTGTAAAACATGGACTGTGGTTGCAGTGACAGGGGTAGTAAATCTGTGATCATTTTGATTACTACAGACCCATTTCTTCTACGCTCATGCACACAGAATGACCCTTAATCACCCAATCAGTCCCATTTGATGTTTAAGCACAGAAGACAGTACTATAGAAGTACAAGGACAAGTGGATACAAACAAGGGTAAGTCAGGTTTTAGTGTTAAATCTCCATCACCAGAATGAAATGCTTTGTTCACCACAACTGGAAGCATGATTAAATTGTGCCAATTCAATACAAAGTTAGGGTGGTTAGTGTAATGGTAAGTGGAGTACACTAAGAAACAAAAGAAGAAGGAATGGTTTCTTTGGTAGCATATAGCTAAGCTGCCAAAACACTTTTAAACTCAGCAGAGGTATCTTAGGATGCCGCAGTGGTTTTAATACCATAAGAAAAAAGATATTGTTAAGCATGTGAAAAAGATATCTCTGTTACTTCCACTGGGCTCAGAATAGCAAAATCAGATAAGCCACTTTTGGGATTTCACGTAAAACCTTTTCTCATTTTTATGCAGAATTCTAAAGAAATAGTCAGCAACCCAGTGGTTTAATACATGCTACATGCTGCAGCATATTGTATTCTCCTTCTCATTAAAAAAATCTATACCCCAAAATGCTATGCTAAAAGAATATAAATTAAGGTGTACAAACAAGCATTCAAAAGCTAGGAAGACCTGTTTCTTGTGCATCTTAAAATTTACATAATGAACTCATTTTTTATTTCCTTGTGATGTGTATTCAGTATAGCATGTTTTTATTTCTATTTGTACGTATATGTGGATATATATGTGTTGGGTTTCTGTGGGGGGTTTTGTTATTGCGGGAGGGGCCACAGGGGTGGCTCCTGTGAGAAGTTGCTAGAAGCTCCCCTGACTCAAGTCAGACCCATGTCTGGCCATGGCCGAACTAATTAGCACCTCTGTGATTAAGGTATTTAAGAGGGAAAAACAAAAAAAGAGAAGCAGCAGAGGAAGAGGAAAAAGTGGAGGGAGAAGTGGAAGGAGAGAGGGGTGGGATGAGAGAGAGACCCCCAGGTCAGTGGGGAAAGGCAGGAGGAGGTGCCCGGAGCAGAGGTTCCCCTGCAGCCCATGGTGAGAGGGCAGGCTGTGCCCTGCAGCCATGGAGAGTCCCGAGGAGCAGAGACCCCCCTGCAGCCTGGGGAGGGCTCCACACTGGAGCAGGCAGCTGCTCCCGAAGGAGCCCATGACTCTGGCAGGCAGCAGTGCCTGAAGGAGGCTGTGACTCTCTGGAAGCCCATGCTGGAGCAGGCTGCTCCTGAAGGACAGCACCCCACAGAAGGGATCCATGCTGGAGCAGTTAGAGGAGAAAACTGCAGCCTGTGGGAAGGACTCACGTTGGAGAAGTTGGTGGAGGACTGTCTCCCGTGGGAAGGACCCCACGGTGGAGCAGGGGCAGAGTGTGAGGAATCCTCCCACTGAAGAGGAAGGAGCGGCAGAGACAGCATGTGATGAACTGACCACAACTCTCATTCCCAATCCCCCTGTGTCAGTTGGGGAGCAGTAGGTGGAGAAATTGGGAGCAAAGCTGAGCTCAGGAAGAAGGGAGGGGTGGGGGAAAGGTGATTTAAGATTTGGTTTTATTTCTTAATATCCTACTCTGATTTGATTGGTAACAAATTAAACTGGTTTTTCTTCCCCAATTTGAGTCTGTTTTGCCTGTGCCCATAACCGGTGAGTGATCCCTCCCTGTCCTTGTCTCAACACATGAGCCTTTCCTTATATTTTCTCCTCCCCATCCCACCAGGGGAGGAGTGAACAAGCAGTTGTGTGGTGTTTAGTTGCCAGCAGGGCCTAAACCAGGACAATATACACAGACACATATAAAAGCATGTGCTGCATTGAATACACATCATATGGGAAAAAAGGAAGCTAGGCAATTAAAAATTGCATCACTATGTCTATATGTGATGCAATGATGTGAATGTATGCATAGATATATGCACACACATATGCATATATCTATGCATACATTCATACACATATATACATACAAATACACATTATTTCATATGGACGATACAAACTTTCGCAGTTGATGCTGACTTAGCTTGTCAGATGTATGATGATATAAATGATTTCTTAGTTATAGAGGTGCAAGTGAGATCTGAAAAAACCACAAAGCAAGAAAATAAATTCTGGAAACACCCAGCTGCTTATTATTGGAACTACAACATCACCCCAGTCAGTGGATACCATATACTGGTATATGGGTTTGAGTAAGACAGCTATTAGTCTTTTTCTTAAATGAATTGAACTGCTACTTAAGTCCCTAGTGGGAATAATGTGCTTTAGTATATCTTAGGCTTCAGGCACCTAGAATAAGTATGCTGACATTACAATTAGTAACAGAAACGTGTAGCTTTCTTTTGTTTCTCAGTTCTCATTACAATGGATAATGAAATCAAAAAACAAGTGAACTTTGCTGTACAGGAGAGGAAGAGGAAGGGCAGGAATTACTAAGAAGTCATTACCATAACAGGAGTCTGTGACAGAGCAGGACGCTGCAAAATCTATTTGCAAGAAAGAGTCTTCGTTGACAACGATGTCAGTGGTGACAACATAGCGGGTGCTAGCTTTCTCAATGAACACTAGAGCATCCCCAGTAGAGCCACAGACTGGCATCTTTGTTCCTCCAGGATGGAGCAGCCACTTTCTACTATCCAGTGTGGTAAAATCATCTTCTAACACTGTATTGCCAGAGATGTTTCCTCCAATAAGAATCTGAAACATTAGGAAAGGAATTGCTATTGAAAAGAAATAGTGTCTGGAAGTCTTCACAAGCATACATGTGACAGAGGAAGAGGAGGAAGAGATTTACCGCCTGTGCCTATATATTCTGCTGGTCCAAAATGGACAAATTCACTTTGTAAAGAGTTTAGGTTATGAGGAAGGGGAATATCTTTTTCCTACAAAGGGAGCCTAAACAGATTGGCTCAGCTATATACATGTAGAGTTCAATCCATCCTGGATGAAGTAAACTGCTCACTAAAATGAATGTTGTTAGGAGCAAAGTGATTACACTGTCATTTTTCCTACTGACACTTCAGCTCTACTACAACCTGGTGCACTACTATCAGACTGCATCTGATGATAGAACTGGGGAAAAACCCTGTTCTTCCACTGACTGTAAGATATCACTGTAAGCATTTTACTGTTCCACACCAAGCAAGGTAGAATTAAATTTTATTTGTTTTTCTGAATTCAATTTCTGATTGTTCTGGAGTAATGTAACTACATTCAGTGAAGATACAGGAGTGAAAGAATGAGGATCTTTTTCATTTTTAAATGAAGGGATGAGAAGTAAAATTTTGTAACCACATCACTAAACGTGTCTGGGAGTTTGGCTTCTGGGTTTTTCGTAAGGACTTGAACTAAGGCTTTAAAAAAACATTCATAAATATTTACGCAAATTGAACTTGGACAGCCCAATAACACTACAATCACTTTAGTGGGTGTTTTTTTTGAGATTTATACTGTCATACGAAACAATACAATAAACTTTATAGAAGCAAATCACAAATATGAAACAAAGCTTTGCTTTTAAAGCTACAAGATGGATATAGATTAAAGTTTTTCTATAGTTTTTCATGTTCTGTTCTACCAAGACAGTTACACATTTGGATAGATTTAAATGACAGTTTTTGAAGTTTGAACTAAGGCCTCCATGTTGCATGTCAAGGCCTTCTGCAATGCGAACCTAAGGCTCTGCCTATGTATAAAAGACCTTCCTAGCTCCAAAACAGGCATTCAGTAACCTACATGGAAACTGTGCATGAAAAACACAAGATCAGCTAACAGTAATTGTGCTCTAGCACTTTGCGAGATTGTTATAATTCTGGAATACCCTTACACAAAGCATTTTTGCTCGACCCAGTGAAATGACACATACCAACAAATGGGAAACACTGAGACTGAAACCAGTCTGAAGTTATATTAAAAAAACCAACCCAGGATTCCTTACCTGGTCGATTACCCATGGACTGTAGAAATGCCCGTTCTCGGATGGTTGCCACCAGCGAAGCCGAGTGGAGCTGGAACGGGCCTTCAAGGGAATTTCCAGGGCAATGTATCGTCCCACGTTGCTGGAGTTACTGAAGAGGAACTCCTGGAGAAGGCTCCACGTGAGGCCCCCGTTGAGCGAATACTGCAGAAGCACAGGCTGGCTCCTGGGGTCTGGCACCCCCTTGCCACATCCCAGTCTCATGAAAAACTGTACAAACCTAACAAGGGGAGCAATTACTGGAAATACTTATTTTCTACAATGTCCTAGATAACCAACTAGAGAGACTTGGAGTTTGTCTATTGAATAGCTCCTGATTTCTTGCTCTAAGAGTCAGCAGCTTTAGGAGACCTTATGACTTCCTTTTCAAAGCCTCCAGATTATAAGCAGACAGACAGGTAGGATGACAAAAGTTCATTTTGCCTGTGCTGTATTTTGCCAGGCAGAAGCAGCTGAACAAAGCCGGGCATTCATGTTTTGAGCTTTTGTCTGCATAGCAGATGGTGTTGCAAATATCAGAAACATAATCCTGGGTGAAATTTTTATCCCTATAGCCCATGAGTGCAGATTTCAGTGGCAGAAAAGCAATGGTGCCCTAAGTATATCATAATTTGTTGCGAATTTGCCAAAATGCTTAAATTTAAAATAAGCATCCCGTTTTTCTATTGGCATAAAGTAGAGAAAATCTGGACAGGAGAACAAAGCATGTTTCACTTTCAGGGATCATTTTGTCCATTTAGTCAGCCTGGGAAATTTGTCTAAATCACATCACTTAAATGTGCTGGCCTCCCTGAAGCCAGTCCAAGCCACCCAGAGACACCAGTGCTTTCATCCCCTGTTTAATTGGCTTCTCCAAAGCAGCACAACAGACTTGTATCAAACTGCGAAATCCCTCCTGTTAGCCGATGCTCATCAATAGCTCTACCATGCACTTGGAGTGGAGGGAATCGCTGCTGTAATGATATTTACCTATCCGACTCGCAGGCACATTACGAGTATTATTTCATGTCTGCACAGCTTTTGCACAGCTTTAGAGTGTCATGCCTGTTCTAATTAGTACTGCATTAGTGCCGCCCGGCTCACGGTTAAACGAAATGGTGCAAAAGAAGTTTTGAATCAAGTCTTGCTCTGGTTTGATGTGCAGGTGGATCCGCTGGGAGTGGAGGCTGCAGGGGTGCTGGGCAGACAAAGCTTCAATAAAACACTAGACCTGCAAGTCAATTAATTCTAGTCCTCACTGCAACTCATGGTTTCTCTTGCTACTATATATAACTTCTTCCACTATAGATTATATCCACCTCCACGTCCCAGACGTAACATATTGCTTGTGCTGTAAAGGAACACTGGGGACTCTCATGGATCAACATATCAAACGTAATGGATTGGATTCACTGCTGGCAAGTCTTTGTGCCTCCTCAGGTTTACTCTGACATTCACCACATAATTCAAAGGAAATAAGCCCAGGTGACCTTGTCTCTGTTGAATTTGTTCTCCGTGGATTGCTATTCTTTCATCTGAATTTTTACTAGTATAGTAATAACCCACACAAACACAGGTAACATAATGTGTAGCAGATTTAAAAGTTAAGTAATTTTAAATATCTCTCTTCTCATCCCACCGATATTTGCAAAGACTCTGCCTATTTTGAAATGGAAACCCAAGTTTTCTTGTATATTCGGTGACACTAACTTGTGTGGGTATTCTAGTAATTCAGAATTGAAAGGATTTGATCAGGTGCGATACCTAAAATATGCTGTCCCTATTGATACTTCATGCTGTGCAGTTTCAGCTACTGGTATCCCCATGATGGCAATAAACTGTCCCCTCTGTTAAATTCTTTAAAATATAGATGTGATGGGAGTGGATAGATTGCAGAGCCCACTCGTGATCCCCAAGTGCTGAGTGTGGCTTGTAGCACCAACACCACTGCTCACCTGTGTACTTTAGGGGATGCCCACAGAAGAAAAGGGGAGGTTTTAATGTGACTACTGAGTCTACTACCCTTTAAGAGATCTACTAGAAACACTGGTTCTCATAATTCTTGGAGTAAATTGAACCCTCTCCCCAGAACTGCTGTGCTTTGCAGGTGGCTGACAGAGTCAGCCTGGAAATTAAGAAAATCCCTCTGCAATTATTTTAGGTTGCTGAAGAGCAGATGCTGTAGTCTGCCTTGCTGTTCAGAAGACAGCATAGAGTTATTTGTGGATAACTGTTATTTTTCATAAGCATATACAAAAAATTAAACGTACTGCTTTGTTTTCCTTTTACTAAGACAGAAGTAATTTATCTCTATATAACACCTGGAGGTCAATATATGCAAATCCAGCTACAGACTATCATCGAGAAGAGATAAATGACGGTTCTTTGAACATGAGCAATAAGGAAAACATGCCATTTAGTCTAATGGAGCAACTTACAAGATCTCTTATGTCTTTTGTTAAACAATCATTTAATTTCAGAATGGTCTAGGAAATCAAATTAGTGCAGAGTATTGATGTTTGTGTTTACCATGTTCTGAAAAAAGTTTGCTGTGAGTAATCTCACAAATTCAGTACAAGGACCTCTCATATTCCACCTCACTGAGGGTTCACTAATTGCTTATCTAAAATATATAATGGTTAGAAATAAGGCATCTTTACTGACCATGAAGGTCTGCAATTAAACCATTATTTAAAGGTTCAGTGCTAATGAAGACAAGTCAAAAAGAGATAAAAGTGCCTGTTAAAGTGTTTCCCACAGAACATTAGGGTAGGGTGTTTGCAAGAGACCAGTGAAAAAAAGTCTAGAAGAAAATGCAATCTCTCCAAAGTAATTATATAAAGATGTAAGATAAGATACTGAATAAATTAGAAAACAATGCCTATTTGTTAGCATGCACGCAATTAGGATGTGGTTAAATTTGTATTAGTGTAATTTTTTTAATATGGCTTGCTTAGCATGTCTCACTCATCAAATATCTCGTCTGCAGGCTGTAATGATACAACATAATCTCTAAATACACTAAAAATATTTGGTTTTCAATTGCTGTGCTCAGTGTAGCTGGTGACAGCTTGATGGGAATTTCTCAGTGAATTATTGGAAACAAAGGTGCTTAGTAAGAAGAAAGTAAGCTTCAGAAATGAAAGAATTATGAGATGATGAATGAGAGAGTTATACTGGCAGCAGATACTCCTGTTTCAGAAATGGTTCATAATACAATAAACAGTAAGTCAAGCAGAGTGTGTGACATGCAATCTATTTCTCATTTCACATTTGAGAAGTAAAAACTTTCATTAACTACTGAAGGTGTGGCATCAGATTCTGGAGTTCTTATTCAAGGAAAAAGGTAACATTTAATTGGCTAATCCCATTAAAGATCAATTAAAATTGGTAACAGTGGATAAAATGGAATATTTGCTAGAGTAAGGACCAAAGAATGTATCAGCTTCCTTTTACCACAGAAGTATCGTGTATGTGTATTTAGTATATTATTTCTTCAGTGAATTCCTGAAAGGACTTTGGAATTGTGTTACCTGGCTTGTGACAAGTCTAGGTCTCGAGTCATCAGCATACGTAAGCCTTCTTCATTAAAGAAAAGGTTGTTTCCTCCAGACATGATACCGCATTTCCTTGATGGCTTTCCACCACTCACAAGCAGGAATCTGTCAGACTCCAGCTGACCTGAATACACCATAAATGCATATTTATGATTTACTCCAAAGTGCTCCTACTGCAAGAGTACTATTTCCACAGGAAGAGAGCTAAATTAAACATCACATGAAGAGTAAACAAATACGCAGTGTTTCTGATACAAAGATTTCTAGAAAACTGCCATGGCTCAAAACAAACAAAATAAACCCAGAAGTATGAAGTTTGGGATCTTAGTCTCCAGTTCTTCACAGGATTTTCTAATTTTCTTCATTTTTTTAGGAGACAACAACAAGGTACCCAGGTCTATAAAGGAACTGTGAGTGCCATGTGGTAGCATGCAAGCAAGGGTTGGCAAAAGTGAAAATGAACAGCAGCGCCTATGAAAGGGTGAGTTTGGTTCACAGGTGCTCCTTTATTCAACATGTGCTCTCCTTGCCATGCTCGCTCCCAGGGGAAACCTTGATGTGCTTTTAGAGTTGTGCACGGGGATGCTGTGTGTGCCCAGGCACGCGTGAGGCTTTGAGCTTCCTCCGGCATCGCTCGCTTAGGGTCTCCGTGCCTGCCGAGCGGTGGCCCTCACCGCTGAGACACACGGTCTGCTCTGAAATGATGTTTGCTGTATTAAGGCCATATAGTTTTCCCATGTAGTGAGAAATGACAAAACCTTAAAGCCCTCCGCTGTCTGCCTCACTTGCACAGGTTCTGTCTGTGCTAAGTCAAACTACCGTCAAACCATCATTTTCTTTTAAAATTCTGTTCTACATGCACTTTCAGGAAATTATATTTTGGTGAAGATTTTGAATTTGAACATTAACAACTTCACAAAGAGTCAGCTACTCCAAACCAGGCAACTGATAGCCATCAGACATTCACAAATCGTGTTTGAGAATGTCATCTAAAGTACTTGGTTCATGGGAATATTCCTCAGCATAAATTAAATTCAGAAGCATGGAGAGGTGAGGAAGACTATGCTGTTTCATCCCTTGAGCTCTGGGTTCCACGAAGACAGACAGTCAGAATTCAGACCAAAAAAAGAGAAGACATACCTTCAAAATCATCCTTAAGGAAGTCAGAGTTCTTGGTACTTATTTTACAGGTTGGCCCGGAGTATCCAGGGTCACAGATGCACTTTGTGCCGTTGATACAGCTGCCGTGGCCATTGCACATCTCCTCGCACTGCGGACCGATGTACACGTTGTCAATGGCCCAAGTCTGTGGCTGGGATCCAGCAGGGTAAAAACCTTGGTACCATCTGAACCTTGCCAACCTGAAAAAGGCATGAAGTGTACTTACTTTAAATAGAAATTCCACCTTTCTTTTGTATTCTGCATATATATACACAATACTATGTATATACACCATTTTTTTGGTTGGAACTGGGTTGACAAATAGAATTCATTCTAGAAACCGACTGCTATATCTAATTTCTTCACTACCTCACGCACCTTTATGCAGACATTCAACTCAAGTACTGACAGAAATAAAAGTAACATTATTCCTTAGTTGTACACTGAATGACAAACTTGAAGTGGGAATTGAAATCTAACCACTCTTGCTCGTGGGGATGATGAACGGCCATGGCCTGATGAATTTCCTTCCACTTTGGGGTACATTGTCTGGGTCAGTCCAAGACACTTTCAACCCCTCCTGGAGAGTGAAATCCTACTTCAGGCTGCCCTTCTGCCTGCAGGGAGACCACCTGCCAAACTGGGGTGGCAAGATCTCACCCTCAACCAGAAAGAGAACAGGATCTGACATGTCACTAGGTGTTCAGCTTGCTTTCAGGCAGCTGAATCTTAAACAAGACTGATATTGCAAGTTGTTAATTTAAACTATCTTCTCCTTTGGGTGCTGTCCTGTCATTTTTAATTTGCCTCCTAAGTGCTACTCACATCAATGCTGCATGTAAAGAGGAACCGACTCGGGAAGGAGGGAAAACAAACTGAGCAAGTCTCTCACTTGAGAGACTAAACTTATTCCCAGATGAGGAAATGTTTTAAAGGAGGAAGGAAACCAGAAGACTGAGAAGGGAAAAGCACTTAATTGCACTGCATGTTTAATGTGTCTTGTTAGGAATATCTAAATGCAGGAGGTGAATCAATAGCATGGGTAGCCGGTGAGTTTTTGTCTTGATTTGCTAAAAAGGAATTTTTATGAGGGGATTCAGATGGTAAGGGATAAATGATCAGTGGGAATATTACTAACAGCCTCAAGAAAGATACCCAAGACCCAGAGTCCTGCTGGAAGTAAAAACCATTGATTTTAGTGTGCCTTGAGGTGAAGCACAGAAGTGTGAGGGTGGAGGTGTTGTACGCTCCACTTCAGAGGACATCTCTGTCCCATGGGCTGGATTCGTTCCACCCCTGAGGCACGTCAGCTTCCCCTCTCAGGCGTGGGTGAAGCATGACTTGTTTCTGAAGCAGAGTGAAATGCCAGTCTTGCTGAAGTCAGTAGGGGTTTCTTCACTGACTCAACAGGCCCTGGGCCTCTCCTTCAGGACATAACTGGAATACGAATTTTTAATTACAGCTATCCGCTGAGAACGCATATTCACTTCCAAAATAACATCCATCATGTAAATAACTAAAAATGTCTTCGCTTAAATATAATCACTTGACATTTTGAGGATGAAAAGCCTTTTCTAATTTTTTAGCATTACACAAGGAGTCAGGTTTGGAGTTTTTTTCTTGTTATTCCAGTGGATTCTGGTGGAGAAAATCTCCCTTCATCCTGCTGGCCCAAGAATTTCAAGGCACCAAATGCACCATAGAAGCTGCTCTGTGCTGCTGGATTTGGCTGGCTATCAGCAACTGGCTTCTGGCCAGGCATGTTGGGGAAGGAATAGGAGGGAAGGCAGGCAAATGGGACAGAAACACTCAGGAACAGAGGACTAAATAAAATACCTGCAAGACCTGAATGAGTTAGGAGTCTGCATGGTCAAAATTTTCATTTGGAGGGAATGCATTGGTAGTTGGGTAAAGGGTCAGATCATTCTTTGGGCAAAAACAGAAGGACAAGTGAGCTGCTGCAAGAGATGGTTACCTATTCCATGCTTTAAATGTTAACTGTCATAAAGCAGAAAATTCAAGTTTAAAATTTAAACATTTTCTTAAATTATTAAACATTCAGGCTTTCCAAATTTGGTTCTCATCTCTTATATAGGAATTTTCATACTTTCAGAGACACATATGGGGCCACTTGTTTAGTGGGAGGGCTCACTGGATGTTTCATAAATACTCGGTCTCATAGGTGCATAGACTCATAAAGTCTCATAGCTACACAGCTCATTTTCATTCATATGTGCTACAGTTTAATCCTTTTACATAAACTGACATGATGCTAGAAGACAGTTTTCCCTGAAAAAGTAAACAATACTGTTTTAGACTTTGAAAAGTTGTATATTATTATGCCTGCTAGCATGTATCTTTCTGTGATATGTATGGGTTATCATCCAACCTGGCTTGTCCCACAAACTTCAAGTTCCTGTGTGACTGCAGCAGTTTATTTCTTAGAATGAGAGAACTTTGCAGCTACAAGAGTCCTCAAATATTTAGGTAAGTCTATTTCCTTACACTGAGGTAGAATCAAGTTAAAACTAGCACACATTTTACTGCATTTTCTAATGAATCTCAGATTTCATGCAAGAATATCCTTGATGAGTTCAAATGGCTAATGCATTGCAGTAAAGAGCCTTGAAGGAGCTTTAGTCAGTTTTGCATTCCTTTCACTATGCAACCCATGTCCATAAAAATGTCACCAATTAGATATATGAATAAATAGGAAATTATCTGTGGTTATTCTACATGAGCATTAGGCCCAACATACTTTTGGGAATCACCTGAACACTAATTCAGAACAAAAAGCAGTGCAAAGCTGATCATCTGGTCTGCTCTGGTGCTGCAGTTCTTATGGACTGCTCTTGTGCTGGGAGAACATTTTGGATGGGAAACAGCAATAAAACCAAGCCAACAAGCAGCTGGGTGGGAATAGGAGCTGGACACTCACCCACAGAGGTGGAGTTTTCCGAAGTGAATGACCTCCCTTCTCCAGCCCTGGGTGGTGCCTGCGTAGTAGGTGCTACTTGGGTGATGCTCGGTGGAGCACAGGGAGCTGAGGTGGCTGCTGCTGCTGTAGCACAAGGGGAGCAGCAGGTGCCAGGTCGCCCCCAGATCTCGTGAGAACTCCAGCTTTACTGGGTCGGCAGAGGAACTGTCAGTGGTGCAGCCAATATTGATCTGGGGACCAAGACATGAAATGCAGAAGATGACACAGGGTAGGCTGTGGGACTCCTAATCACTCTTTGTCGTAGTCAGCCTCTCCCATTTGGTATGGTATTTATTCAGCCCAGAAAAATCATGATTTGGGAACTCATTTAACAACTGGGATGATGCCCTCAGGATATGCACATGAACATGAACTCTTCTTGCACATTGCCCTACCTGTCCATGAACACATTGCACTCTGGCTTAGTATAAAATGAATGTAATATGAAATCCCAACTACTTCTACTGTAAGAAAAACATAAAGTTAACAAGACAAAATCCTGAAGGAGAGCTGCTAACGTTGCTGGAGCAAATACATCAGCTCTTCCAGTCCTCTGGCAGGTACTGAAGTAATCACAGCACCAAAAAAATGTGCATTTTTAAAACCAAAAGTATTAAAACAACATGTGCGAGCATAAACTTTTTGTTAAATTGCTGAGCTGCGCTATGGTCCTCTTTTAAGTTACACTTCCAAAAAAAACACATCTTATGCCACAGGATGTGTGTTGTATCACTTCAATATGTTCTTCAGCTTTCATACTTACTACCCATTTGCTCACATGTAGCGGCCCTAGGAGACAGCATTTAAAGTGTTATCATAGTTGGATTGCATTTAGATTCAGTGTCACACAAAAACATAGTTTGGCAGCATCAAGCTTCTCAGGGTGTTCTTACAAGATTCTTGATATTGATAATAGCAGAAAAGGCAGAAAACTTACGTGAACAACAGTTCTATGAAAGAAAAAAATATAGAAAGATGTTTTGTGCAGATCTGAGACCTCTTAACACATATTTTCTGCATGCACCCCGTGCAAATTAGTCATCTTTTCTTTCACACTGATATTAAGATGTTCTTTTAGTTTCAAATTGCTTATATAAAAGAAGAATTAGTTCCCTTACAAGATGATGCTGTCATATAAAACAAGATGTACTATACTTACCATGCAATAAATAAAACCCCATTGCCAATGATATACGAAGCCTGTAATAAAACTATGAAACATTTTGGGTTTTTTACGTATCTTTGTAGCAGAAAATATGTATCTTTTTAACATGCTGCTCTGTCATGAAAATCTCTTTCTTTCTAAAACACAGTAATGCTCAGAACTGTGCATGAATGTTGAAAATGAATCCTACATCGAATTTCCTTCATAACTCTTCAGTGCACATGAGTCCCATCAACCTACATTTGACTGGAAGGGTTGTCTACTCATCTGGAAGCTTAGAGACATGCTTGACCCAATATAGGTTTTGACTCTGGAGACACAGAGAGAAACTCTACTGCATTATGCAAAACCTCTTCATTTATACTGATGTCCTCAAAAATGTGAGCTGAAAACAATGTTATTACCACATATGGAAGTAAGCATGTAGATTTTATGATGTTAATGCTCTGAAAACTTATGAATATCTTAAAGTGACCTCAAACATTTTTGTTCTACAGGCTGTAATCTATATTTTAAAACAGAAAATTATTTGCATTCAATAATTCATGAGTAAGTTGCATGACAAACTGAAGCCTGCATGAGTACACAGCTAAACCTACTTTTCTTGGATAACCCTTAGTCTCATTTTAGTCATTGTTTATAAACCAGTATTGTTTGCTGTTTAATGCTACAGCAAGCTACTGGGTCAGGTCATGGAAATGCTGCACAATTTTTTTGAATGGGTTGTGAAGTGGCAGTTTGAACCTTCATTATATTTTGCTCATCGTCTTCTCTGCCAGTGGCAACTCTCCAATTAGTATGACGTGGACTTTATTGCTATCAGTGCAAGTATATAGGCATGGAGAAAGTAGTAATGTAGGCAAGAAAGTAGAAGACTTTGAAGTAGAAATGTCTATGTCTAAAGCTTCATGATATGCTCACATGAAGGAAAATAATGTCAAAGCAATTACAGGGGAAATTAGACAGACCTCTACCAGGCAATCATAACAGCTGGGCAAATACACCAAAGAGCAGAACCTGAAAGAACAGACCTCGCTAAGCAAAAATCAAAATAACTTTCTGAGGACAAGTACCTCAAACTGGATTATAGTGTTTTCATTTACATTCAGGTCCCTTGTTGTAATGGAGTGTTCTCCAACTTCATTTGAAACAAATACCATAGCCGAATCTTCTTCCCTGTAAAAAACAGGAAAGGAGTACTTTAGACTCAGTTTATTACACAGTCACTTCTTTCTAATTTATTGCTGAGAGATGCTTACGGAGCTCCTTTAGAAGAATATGGGCAATAAAGCCCAATGTTCCCACCAGGATAGAAAAACCAGTTGTCCTCTTTGGGACCGAAATCAAATGTATCCAAAAGGATCACAGGGTTCTTCAGGTTATTTCCATCAATGATGAAGTCATCAATAATCCAGATTTCTTCTTTTTTGCCTACAAAGAAAAGGGGAACATTCCTATTAAGAACTAATAATACTATTAGTAGAGAGCAGAACAGTAGCCAGTGTTTATGGATTACAGAGAAAAGGGCACTAAAAGTATGGCTTCATTATTTTCATTTTCCATGAAAATAGTCCCCATACTGCTCTGCAGCCTGACCCTATAGAATTAATTTCTATTCCTCTAAAATTTACAGAAATCACAGCAAACTGTAGAGAGAAAAATCTGTGTTCAATGTTCTGTTTAAATCACACTTACTCTGAAACTCTAGCATCAATGTCTTCTTTAATTAACAATCGTCTAAATGAGCAGTCGCGTAGAGCCCAAGCAGCCTGAAAGGATGATTTCATCCTGCACCTTTTTCCTTGCACTTAGCAGCTTGTGTTTGGCTGGCAAGAACTCTTCGAGACAGAAGGAAACTCTGAGTGACCTTCTCTCCAATGGATTATGAATTTAAATATGTTGGAAAATTGGTGCTTTTAAACTGGAAAGATTGGACTGCCAGATCTTTTGTGTAAATGTTTTTTTCATCTATCTAAAAGCCTTTGTGTTGATCAGGGGAAGCCAAAGGCTTCTTTTGAATAAAATTCCCACTTAAGGATAATGTCTGCAAGAAAAATCTAGTTGAATGTTTTAGGCAGGACCACCAGAAGAATGGATTGGATTCTCAGGACCAGATTTAAAATTTTTTTTTTTTTTGTTTGTTTGTTTTGTTAGAGATGTACTAGGTGTTTGCCTGCAAGGAATAAATCATTGCTGTATCTCTGTGTCTAAATGATCACTGGGATTCTTTAGAGCCCTTAATGTCAGCAGCTGCTAAGAGATGTGCTCAGTGTAACTGAGAGCAGAGAAGAGCTTTCTTCAGCGGCCCATCTCCTGTAATCAGGAGGAATGAGCTCCATTCCTCATGTGGTTTTCTACAGTCTTTTACAATTTAATCAAGAGATTAACTGCTCACTACATACTCTTTCTAAATGGGTTTTTAATGCCCAGTTAATTCTGAGCAAGGTAGGCCCCATTCCCATTTACACTTGGGACACTTTTGTATAATTGGAGCATTCTAATGGGGCCTCAGTGTAAATGAGAATCAGGTCCATTAAAAATAATGAGAAGAACCTGAGTGAAGTTAACTTTATAGGTGTTGCTTGATCTCCCAGTCCCTCGAGGACCAAAGTTGATCGTCTTCTGCACACAGTCAAGGGGTTAGGTCAAAGTTAAGGTACTTTCACTTTAAAAACTTTATAAAAACAGTAAACATAATCCTTCAATAATTTTAACTGAGGGAGTTCAAATATAAGAAAAAACGGTTTAAGAGTCTCTATTATTGTTGAGTTCAAAAATCTAGCCTCTTACAGATGCTGAGCTGTGCAACTGCGGATCTGGAGTCCCATGAGTGTCATTTCCTTACCATTGTTGTAAGGTTGCCAGAGCCTGAACCGTGTCGCGTTGCTTTGGGCTGCATAGGGCAGAGGAACGTTAATAAAGAGGACATCTGTAGTCTGCGTGAAGTAAAACTCATCTATCAGGTGCCAAGTGATGCCACCGTTGACAGAATATTGCAGCAGGATGGAATGAGACCGCTCGGGGGTGCCTGGAGCAGAAAGGACGTGCATTTACCTTCAGTATAATCCAGATTTAAAAAGCACTAGCTCAAAACCACTTACTAAAGTGTAAATACAATTAGGTTATTTTGACATCTCTTACAGAGTATGGACTTCCTTTAACAACAACTTAAGGAGTTAAGACATTCTGTGTGTATTGTAGATATACATCTTTCTGTGTCTGCAAAGTGCTAATGAATTAGGGGCCAAAATTACATTGCTGTTCCTGTATGTACTGTCAAAGTTAATTAATTAGATGAGAAGCTATCTCAGCGTTATACTTGCTTAGAACAAACCAGCTCCTTCTACCACAGACATTTTTCAGTAATTCAGTATTTATTTGCTTGTTTTTCCCAAGTACCAGACATTACCCTCACCATCTGTAGCACCCACAGATAGACACAGTCCTTACCCTCACAAATTTATAGTCTGTGGCAGTGACTGCAGACACTGATATGAGCATATTCACGCCCAGAAATCACATAATTGATGGAAAGGGCTGAAAATCTTTATTAGCATGTTTTAACAACAAAAAAGCAATATTCTGTACTTCAAGCTGGGCCTAAAAATCAGTGGTGGAACTAAGAGTATAATTTCCATTTTCTGACTACCAGTTCCTCCTTTTTCACTTAAAGCTTTAGAGAGTCAGTGAAGGCTCTTTGCAGCCCCAGCTATTAACATATGCTGATCAGAGCCCAGCACCTGCATTACTTGGACTGAAGCTTAAAAACACTGTAGTTCCTTATCAGTCCTTTAAGTAATCTACTATAGGCACCATTTTATGACTTAAAAAACCTGATACATTGATACAGCCCAATCGTATCCTGGGCTGTATCAGAAGTGTGGCCAGCAGGTTGAGGGAGGGGATTCTGCCCCTCTACTCTGTTCTTGTGAGACTCCACCTGGAGTGCTGCATCCAGCTGTGGGGCCCCCAACATCAGAAGGATATAGACTGGTTGGAGTGAGTCCAGAGGAGGCCACAAAGATGATCAGAGGGCTGGAGCACCTCTGCGATGGGGACAGGCTGAGAGAGTTGGGCTTGTTCAGCCTGGAGAAGAGAAGGCTCCGGGGAGACCTTATTGCAGGCTTCCAGTACCTGAAGGGGCTACAAGGAAGCTGGGGGGGACTTTTTACAAGGGCCTGTAGTGACAGGACAAGGGGTAACGGGTTTAAATTGAAAGTGGGGAGGTTTAGATTAGATATTGAGAAAAAATTCTTCACATCGAGAGTGGTTACGCATCGAACAGGTTGCCCAGAGAAGCTGTGGATGCCCCATCCCTGGAAGTGTTCAAGGCCAGGCTGGATGAGGCTTTGAGCAACCTGGTCTAGTGGAAGGTGTCCCTGCCCATGGCAGGGGGATTAGAACTAGATGATCTTTAAGATCCCTTCCAACCCAAACCATTCTATGATTCTATGACTCTATGATTTTTTTCCCCAACATACTGCAAAATCTCTAAAAAATCTTACGCTATTTTGTTTCTCTTCCTCTCCAAGACTGTACCAGCTGTGTGGTTGTGGGCACTACCACAGTTTACTTTTTTCTTTGGAACTGCACAGAGGGCTATGTATGCTGGTAGCAAGGTAGCGATGATGCAGACTCTCAGGCAAGTTCCCATGTTATGTACCATAAACTGATGATCATGTACACTGAAGTTAAAAATTGAAATCCATATTCTTTTCTGTGATGCTACTATGTATGAATAAATACAGAGAAGTAATAGTAAATCAACAGTGATCTTACCTTTGGCAATAAATTTAAATGAAAACTGGATGTACACGGTATTGGTGCAATCTAGATCTCTTGAAACAAGCATTCTCAGTCCTTCCTGGAAATACAGAACATACAGTGTGATTCTCAGTTCCCATTCTCGAATATGCTCTGCAGCTTAAAATTGTCTGGATGTTGCCTGTTACTGACTGCTGGTGGCAGCAAGAGAGGTAGTTCTCTGTCCCACGCCTTCTCCCAGGCAGAAAAAGGGGACAGTGATAGCCTTGGCAAAGGGAGCTGTAGTAATAGAAAGGGCTCGATAGGGGTGTGTGTCACCACTAGAAGCACAGCTACATGATCGGGTGCAGACACAGGTACAGCTCGTTCAGATCCTGCTCTGAACCACTGGGATGTGACCTGATCTGCAAGCACGGACTTACTAAGACAGTGACTCCAAGTTAGTAAACTCATTTTTGGGGCAAACTGTACAGTAGCCAAGCACCCTAATTTCCAGGCAGGAAGACTCCTCTCTAAGAGCTCTTTTCTGTGCCTCAAAAATATTTTGTACAAATATCCTTTTCTGGGGTAGCCTCCTGACTTAGACCAGTAAGGAAAGGGAGCAGACAAGAAACCTCATAATGACCCTTAAGGCCCTGGCCCTCTCCATAGATGAGCTCAGTGTTGTGGGGATCCTGGGGCCAGAGCCAGTCCCTGTTCTGCAGAGATCTGGCAAACCACCTCTCAGAGCTTCCCTCATTCTCAGACCTATTCTCTCAGGGGAACAGCCTGCAGGAACACCAATCCAATTTTAGATAATTCACAACTGGTAATTTGTGATTTAAATGATCTAAGGAGGTTGAACTGGAGTCAAGGTTTTGCAAAGAAATTTTTCTAAAAAATTAATTTCTAGACCAAACATTATTAAACTTTGATTGTTTGGGGCACCTCAGTTCACAGTGTCAAATGAAGACTCATGTGTTAGTTTAAAATTTGTGTGCTTACATGAACAAAAATCTATTATGTGTTTTGTTGAAGAACTGAGAAGTTTAAAAATATGATATTTCCTGGCCTTTTTTTAACCTGTAATTAAAGAAAAAAATTCCTTCAAGTGCTAGACAACTAGCTAGAATGACAGAACCAAGTAAAACACAGGCTAACTATGTAACCATTGATTACATAGATTACAGTGCTTACTAATTTGTATTACTCAAAATACTCAAAAGCCAGCTAGGGGATTTCAAGACACAAACACAATCAACTGTAATGTGTGCGAGATTTTCAAATCATTCAGCCTCAAGAATCTCAGCTTCAGAGTTTCATACTTCAGTGGTTAAGGAGGAATTTATACCACAAATGAAGGTAACAGCCAACAAATAGATGAAATTAATTTGTTCATAAAAAAACCTGTGACAATCATGGTGCATACTCAGGGCAGGAAAAGACAAGAAAAATGAAAATGTCAAATTCTAGCCTTAAGACTTTGACACAAACATGGGGGGAGGGGGGGGGAATTTACTTTCTGGTTTTAGGTCTACATGTTTTATTATTTTTTTTAATGTAGGTAATCTCTGACCCCTTTAAAAATGAGAGCTGTTCCAGACTTGATGGTGTCACCATTCAGGTTTCCTCTCTCAGCACCATAGACCTCAGGCCAAAGGTCTGGATGCAAGTTACCGTTGAAATCATCCTTCAGGACAGACGGCAGAGGAATGACAGGGACACAGTATGGACCACCAAAGCCTCTGTCACACCTAGCAACAAAGTGGGAGGAGAAGGTGTTATCCATCTGTCCTAGATAAAACACAACATCCTTTCTGTGAAGCAGGTTAAGCAGGTTGCTACTTACACACAACGACCTGCATCACAGATGCCGTGGCCTGAGCACATCCAGGGGCACCCTGTAGCCAGGACGACATTATCAATAGCCCAGGAATCAACGCCAGAAGCATAGTTGTACTGAATCCATCTGAACCGTGTTCTGGGAGAGCTAGAAAAAAAATAGAGTGAATGTATTTCAGGCTTTAAAATGTCTGCTCCACAAAGCGTTAAATAATAAAGAAAATCCCCTAGACTTCAGGAAAAGAAAAGCATATTAATAAGCATGAATCCCTGTATTTGGAAAAGATTCATATTCCAGTTGAAACTGGAAGTTTCAATTTCTCAGGTTAGATTTTAGGCAAAATTCCAGCAGACTCTAAAGGATGAGGCCCAAAGTGGTGAAAGCCAAGAAGGAACATTGCTGCAACTCTTGCTGGTCAGCAAAGCGGTTGACCGGAAACTGTTAGCTACACTGGCATTCAACAGCTCCATATGCTGCTAGCAGAGGTAAAACAATATAATCGCTTCAGTAAAGTAAAAAGTAATGAAAGTTCATTTATACTAGGTGTTGTGTAAAGAAAAAACAGTGACTACACTTGCTCATATATATATGTATAAAAAAGTATGAATATATCTAGTGGAAGGTGTCCCTGCCCATGGCAAGGGGGTTGGAACTAGATGATCTTTAAGGTCCCTTCCAACCCAAACCATTCTGTGATTCTATGATATATGTACAAACATGCACATGCAAACACACTGCTGTGATTGCTGACTGCCTTTTTGTGAGGATGAGGAATATATTTTGAAAAAAAAAATCTGTCCAGATACTATGTGTTAGATCATCTTGCATTTGTTCAGGCAGGAAATGTGCTGCAGACAGAGAATTGCCCCCAGACTTTGACAGGCTCAGGATATCATGATATTTGTGAAGAAGATCTTTTGGAAGCTGTGTAGTTATCTAGAGTGAACTATGGAATTAGAAACCAAGATGTGAGCCCCAGTTCCTTTACTGTGTGTCCATTTTCTGGATGGTGATATTTACAGAGGTTAATGTGTAGGGTGCTTTGAAGAGTTATAGAATTATTCAGAATAATGGTAAGCAATATCATCATCTGTCATTTCTAAACGAGAATATGGTTTTATTCAGAGAGAGGGATGCCAGCATATCTGCCACATCCATTTACAACCACGTGCTAACACTGTGAGGCAGGCAGAACTCTCCTCCAGGACAAAAGGGTGGAGGTGGCACATCTAGTAACATGCATTGTGACTTGCTGAATGCCATGACTAACATGCCTAGAGGTTGGATGACAACTTACATGCAAGACAGAAAATACTTTTATATGAAAGGATGGGTCAGGGCATTCATTCTTGCTTCTTACTGGGTAAATAGTAGAAAAGCTTGGTTTAGCATTCCTGTTCTTTCTGTCATAGATTATAGGCAAAACTTAAGAACTGACTTATCCAAAGTTGTTACTTCCTTAAGTTGCTGCAGTTCACATTATATCTGATGAAACATTTTGAAGTAAAATTTAAAATTCTGGTGGCGTGACAACACACATTTAATAATTTAAAAGACATGCAGAAAATTCCCAAGGTGGGGGATGTTTGCTCAAATGAGATCAGCAAAATCTGCATCATGCTAAACAGCCAGAAGAGCAGTGCTCACTTGGTTGAAGGTGGGAGGTAGACTGTAATTCTTTTCCAGTTTTGGAATCTTTCTGAAGTGTAGATGGAGCTCTCGGTGTAGTGCTGACAGCCGATGGTTGGAGGGACACACTCCTCTGTCACCAGGTGCCAGTCTCTCCCGTTGTTTAAGGAATACTGCAGGTGAATGCTGTGGGAATTGCTGTATGGCTTGCTGCAACCCATGCTCAGCTCAAACTGCAAGAAAGTGGAGGCTGATACATGGAAGTCCCAAGTCTCAGCATAACGAGGTTTGCCTAAGAAAAGAGAGAAGAACAACAACAAAAAGTATACCTTATGCATGTGCTTTCAACACTGTTATTCAAATTTCTTATCTATATTTTTACCTCTTTTCAGCCTTCTCTTCCCTGCAGGTTACAATATACCTGAATTTGTCTATACCTCCATTCTTGTAAACACTTGACCCATAAATAATTTATAAAATAGACTCATACAAATGTAGCAATGTTTGGTGATACATACCAATGTTTTCACTGAATGTCAGAGCTGTATCCATAGACAGGCAGTCAATGTCTACTTGACCTCCTTGTATTCTGTACCAGCTTGCTTGTAAATCCACAGTTCCATCAAATTTATCCTGGAAGCCAGTCTGAGAGCTGTCATTCATCCCTATAAGGACATCGTCCAAAGCCCACTGAGCTGAATGCTTCCCTGTAAAAAGCAGAACGGGCAGGTTAGTGGAGTCCCTGTAAGTTATTTTTTATGTCCATATCCTGTGTTCACCCAGCGAGTAGTGCTCAGTCTATGTGAGCACTGTTGAACAAGACTGAAACATTGCTCAAGGACGAACCTGGACTCTAGAGTATGTTTCTGTTTCAGATAAACACAGGTATTTCCCTGTCCGTTTCTCAAGCTTCAGTGCCTTTGTCATCATACACTCTCCCTGTGTTTGAATGAGGCACTCCCTGAGGCTCTAGATTTGGGATTTTCACTTTACAGGTCACAACCTTCCTACAATTCCTCAGAGCTAAATCAGAAAGTTCTCTGTCTAGTTCCCAAAGTACCTTCTGTATGGAAGAGGATAGTGCACAGAGGAAGAAAATGCTGAAGGCTCTTGGTACAGATGATATCCATAGAAGCACTCTTCACCACCTGCTTCCTGGAAACCTCTCTTCTCTTGCCCTCCAACCTACAGGCATCTCAGTTCACCATCATCTCCAGCCCATTCCTCCAGCCCTTCATTTCAATTCACCTTTCTACTGGCATGCTGAAAATGCCACCTTACTGTACAACCACTGCCCTCACAGAAGGAGGAAAGTCTTGACAATAAATTGTGACCTTGCAGCAATGTGCCAGGACTTTTGTCTGGCCACGGTGAGGAATGTGGGTCATGGCTGATAGGGCCACCCTGCACTGAGTTATGGCAGACAGAGGACAGCCTACGAAGGAGCAAGTATCTGTAATGAGGAGTGGTTGTCACCTATGGGTGCTGGTATGGAAGGTGGTATGTCAACTCTCCCTCTTGCTGGGAGGCACGGGATTGCCATTGGGTGATCTATCAGCAGGGACAGATGTCAGCCAGGTGCCCCCAGAGCAAGCGGCCATGGGCAGGACACAGGTAGGGAGCAAGAGGTCTGACATCGCACCACTTGCCAGTGCAAAATGATGGTCTGTGGTGCACCACTTGCTGCTCAGCATTTTTCCCAAATGAACCAGCTTCTTAACTAAATCACAACCCCCTTGCCTTGTCTACTCTCTTGCCTACTGAGGCAAATTAACTCCAGCACATACACTGTAAGAAAACGTATGAATAAAAACCAGCCATCAACATGGTAAGTGATGTCCAAGAAACTGCATAACATAAATACCTGAATGTAAGCTTCGTGCTTTTCTCCCCAGGGAATTGCTGTTAAAATGTACTGTGCTATATTTCTGAATATCACCCTGTATTTCCTGCAGGGATCCAGGAGCTGCTGCCTTGCACAAAGGCGAGACACTTAATTATGACACTTTTAATAGTGGTAACGTGCCTCCACGCAAGATGGAAGCTCTCACAGAAGCTGTAAGTATCGGCCAGCACCAGGATTTTACTTTCAGCTGAGGATGTGGGAAGTGGTTGAGTGGGCTTTGGACGTGCAGCAGAGGCAGGGGAGCAGTGTGCTGGAACACCAGAAATGGCAGGGTAAGTGTTCTGGTTTGGAGTGTAAAAGAGTGAGATGGGAGACACCAGGTAGTCAGAATCAAGGCCAAGTCATGCCTCCTCTTCCAAAACAGAGAGAAAATGAGATAGAATGTGTAAGCCATTTTGCATTCCAGGTTGCTCTATACTCAGGTAAATCCTCAAATCTTATTTAGGCTTTTCTGTGTAATACTCTTTTCCCTCCTGCCGTTTTCTCTCAGCATCTTTTGTTTAAACTTAGCTCCTAAACAATTTTACTCTTAAGTCCACTATTCCGCTTAGTGCTATAAAAGAAAATCACATCTGCAGTGTGACGGAGGAATGTGCTCTTACAGCACCCAGCTGTTCACCATACTGTATTTTCGGTAAGCTGCGGCTTCTGTAGAACATGTCCATACTGAAAAGCATTGACATGTGGGTTGTGTAAAGCTGCTTAAGGAATTTTTAGGATGGGATTGCTTACCATGTTGTGGCTGCCACCATCGGAAAGCGGTGGCAGGGGTTTTGGCGTCTCGAGGTAAGTCTATCGAAACAACCTGGGGTTCCAGGTACGACATGAAGTCCAGCTCTCGCAGCAAATGCCAAGTAATCCCGTTGTCGTTTGTGTATTGAACAACAAGCCCTATATGTAAATTAGGAAAGGCAATTAGTCTGACTGTACAGAGCAAATGAGGGTAACTCTTCAGCCTGTACTCAGCAGCTGCCAACACCCATCCTGTGCATGTGATTCTTGGCAACCTCTTCACCCTTTTGGCACCTCCTAGTCCAGGAGCATTTTGTGGACACAGTCCTACTGCAAAGGTGATGTGGACTCAGCAGCTGCCACCCATTATCCTCACCAAACTCAAAGGATCAAATATTTTACAACCTCAGTGAAACTAATGGTAGTACCACAGAAACAATAGGAATAATATGTCTTCATATTGTCAGTATTTATTTCATGTTGGGTATCTTTACAATTTCCGTGAGACACTAAGTTGTAATTCTGATAGCTGGGCTCCCAGTATGGGTAGTTCACAGTGCTCATGCTACCTATGCAAGCTCACAGCATCCTTAGAAGTTACTTATCATAATATTTAGGTAATTTAAGATAGTCTTCATATCTAACACAAAGTATGGCAAACACTAGGACATAGCAGTTTTATGAAGTCACTTATAAGCTCATCAAAGGGGATAATACAAGAAAGAAGCTTTTATGTATATTTCTTCTCTTAAAACTCTTTTTTACTGGAGTATGTTCAAAGGTAATGGATTTTCTTATGTCTTACACTGCTGCAAATGAGAGGAGACTCAAACCCTCAGCACAATCTCTGCTGAAAGATGACAGTTGTGAGCCGGCATCAATGTAAACGCCGTATGTCAGGAAAGCGTCCACTGATGTTAAATGATTTATATTGAGAGGCAAATGAAGTCTTCTCCTCTACCAGATGTCAGTGGTCTGTCTTCATGGATCCAGACCACTTTACATGGGGAATCTGCCCCCAAAACTCTTCTGATGCTTCCCAACCACAAATACCAGTCCCCTGCCCCGTAACTCTGAGCATGTGGGTAAAAGAAGAGAGGAGACAGTTGGGAGGGATGAATTTCTTTAGACTAAATGTATTTTCAGCTGCAGCTTTATAATTCTGCATTTCGGGT
>NW_010242159.1:0-12035 GCF_000690775.1 Eurypyga helias | reverse complement strand
GAGGTGAGACTGACTGGCCTGTAAGAGGACAAGTCTTCAGAGAAGTTAGCTGTTAACAGCCAAGAAGCCTCTACAGAGCCTAAAGGAAACGTTTTGTGGGGTTTTTTTGAAGGGTTGTAGTAAAATATGCATTGATGTTCACAGATATTGCAAAAGACTTGTCCATGACCAGAAGACCACTGCCTGCCAAATTTCAAATCCGTGATCCATGATCAAGTCCAACAATGGGGGACGTTAAGACATATTAAAGAAAATGTTTCAGGAATGTTTTGACAGTGGGAAACAAACATGTTTTTCTCTGCTGTGTCTCTGGAATATGCTGACTTGTTTTGGCTGAATTTTCTCAAAAAAATTCAGCACCTGGCATGGAAAGTTTCTGACCCAACTGTTGAATTTTGGCAAAAAAATCATTTGTATAAAGCAAAGTATCAGGCAACCTTGACAATGGGGGTTACTAGCTCCATGTGTATTGATTTCAAAGAGGGGAGGAAGACACGAGGCAGCAAGTTGTCCCAAAGCTGCATCAGCTGGTGATACTGAAAGAGGAGCCTTGCAGAAGGCCTCTGTTTAGATAAATGTCCAGACTGACATTAGGCTTTTGGTTACATGGGGAATGGTGACTCACAAATGTGCATCATAAGTGCCCAATGCTTAATTACACAAGTGTCATAAGAAATAAAACTTATGACAAGAGGAAATTAAAACAGTTACAAAGCTATTGACATCTTTTTACAAGGGCCTGTAGTGACAGCACAAGGTGTACCAGGTTTAAATTGAAAGTGGGGAGGTTTAGATTAGATATCAGGAAGAAATTCTTCCCAGAGAGGGTGGGGAGCACTGGAACAAGTTGCCCAGAGAAGCTGTGGATGTCCCATCCCTGGAAGTGTCCAAGGCCAGGCTGGATGAGGCTTGGAGCAACCTGGTCTAGTGGAAGGTGTCCCTGCCCATGGCAGGGGGGGTTGGAACTGGATGGTCTTTAAGGTCCCTTCCAACCCAAACCATTCCATGATTCTGTGAGACTGAAACATTTCTATGAAGCTTTTAGCAAAAAGTTAAGAAAGGTAAAACTTGCAAGTATCACACAGTTTAAGAATCGAGTAAGACCAGATTAGGACAAGCCTGTGCCTTCAACTTCACTCCCTGCTAATTTCAGAACCAGCCTCTTTTATTCTTCCTTGGTATCAGAACCAGAACACTTTCTTATCATTTCTTGCCAATAATAGTGCAGAAAGCAGACATGAGGGCCCAATCCTACAATTTTTCCATGTGCACAAAGTGCAGTGGAGTTAATGGGAGTTCCATGCATATAGTACTAGAAACATCAGGCCCATGCTATCTCATATCCCAGTGGGACGGTACATTTTACAACCTATTACACTTTTTGTTTGAATATCATTAGTCAAACCTTTAATCATTTTACCAGAATGCCAGAATCTGGCTTTCTGGCAGAAGTCTAACTTAATTTGTCTTTCAAAGGCAATTAAGTGTTAGTGGAAAAAATAAAGAACTTTTGAAATGACAGTTCGTTTCATATTTGCAAAACAGTAAGCTTGCTTTCAGGGCTGTTTAGCTTCCCGATCAAAGAAAGGCATTCATTTTATGTAAAAACATATTATAAAGATAATAAAACAAAGTGAGTCCTTTATGAGAAACCATTTGCTATCAATTTCCAAATTTATCTTTTTAAAATAAGGACCAAGATAACCAGGCACTTTTATTTTCCCTTATGTCTTTTTTTTTTTTTTTGTCACAATAAAATCTTTGGCTCTTACTTTCCTTTCAATTCTTTAATTTGCCTCATTGCACAACAAAATTTACATCCTGCTCACAACCTTACAAGCTCCTTCTTAAATACATTTCTCTCATGTATCAATATTTTACTTCTCAACACTAGCTCTGAAGGCTTCCAAACGACTGTTTGGAAGACAGTGTGTTTCCCTTCACTCGTACACTGGCACAAAGAAAGCATGGCTTTATTTCATTCACACAGAGCATGATTGTACAGAACTGCTTCCATAGTGTTGAACAACTTCACCCCAAAAGATTTTGGCACTGTCGCAGTACCAAGAAAATCGTCACAATTTCTGATTTGAGCAGAATGTGCACTGTTTTGCTTGTGTGACTGGTAATTCATTCGTACAATCTAGCCTACTACAGTGCAAGAAAAAACCATAGCCTAACTGACATCTTTCCCCAGAATCGCCTTTCTTCAGCTGTAATTTTAAAGAACTCTTCAAGAGCCACTGAATTACAACAGAAAACAATGAACCATGGGTATTCTTCATAACCTGATGAAGGCAATGGGAGACCTTCCACCAAGTGATGTCGGCTCTTACCTGCGCGAGCATACCCACAAGTGAAACTAATGATCCATTAGTCGTGAAGATCCCTTTCTCAACTTTGTCTTTACTGTATTTATGTACCAGGCAGCAATTAAATGTGAATCTTTTTATTTCACTTATCATGAACTATCTGAACAGGTTTGCCAATCCAAACAGTTTAGTTCGGGCTGCCTAAGAACTAGGCTAGGGTGTCCCCAGGAATTGTCCTTCTTCAGGAGAATCTCTGTTGTCAGAAAACTGGAAGAGACAATGCAATTCCTTTCTGGTCCAGCTGACCTTCCCCATCAGAAAGGGGAAGAGCTATTTTGTGTATATATATATCCCTATATAGCTGTATCTATCTATATACAGACACATAAAAAAAAATACAACTTGGTAAGACTACAAAAATATTAACCAGTCTTTACTGCTTCACAAGTGCTTGCCCTGTGCTGATGAGAAGCTCTCAGTATTTGATATGACACAGTGAATTAAAAGTGAGCCTCCAGGGAAACTCCTTTTCAGCTCATTGTAAACATCTGAGACTTTTGTTCAGTGTTTCAGGATGAAAAACTTTGTAAGTTACTGAACTACATTCTCCCATCCCAGAAAAAAGCCTCTAGTAAATGCAAGGCAAAGGCTGACACTGACAGCCCATCCAGTACGTAAAAAAAAGCTCTTTGGCTGGTGCAAAATTACTCTGTGACTTTAAAAGACGTTACTACAAAAACATTCACCCTTCATTTAGATTAACTTTGCTATTACATATTGAATGACAGCAATTACGCGTCTGCCCAGTGTAGAACAGCCTAACATGAAACCTTGTCGATCAATACCTGTAACCACACCGCAAGGTGACGGGCATGAGGACAATATACACTGCCCTTCAAGTTACACCCATCTTGAAGCCTACTTCAAGCAGTGGTATTAAAAAAACCCATGGAAACATTTATATCTACTGCAGTAAGAATTAAGCATGACTCAATGTACAACAGCTCTTTCAAAATCAGGGCACAAGTGCAATGTTTGCAACTACGACAGCACCAAAATACGTGCAGCTGTCAAAGGCAGGTGCTTCATCCATTTAACAAATCATAGCTGTTTGTGTTTGAACTTTAAGTACCGACTTCTCTCTAAGAGCACCAGATCATCACCCTTGCATCCTGTGGCTCTGCAGGAAGGTAACAAATCCCAAAGGCCCCATCTCCATGTGAGAAACACACATTGTGGGTCCAAAAACCAGAAAAATAGACGTGAGGCAACTCTGTCACATGATAAACACACGAGAAACATGCTGTGAGATTACAGGGAGCATCACCTCTGAGGGCAGAAAGCACCAGTGTCAGAGGCAAGCCTCTCTGTGACAAACCTTGCCCAGATCTCAACAGCCAGACTCTTAATAGTCCAGTGAAGGGCCCAATTCTGATCCTCCTCCTCTGTTTTCAATACTACTGAGACCTCCAGAGTTACTCACAGGAATATGTTAACTATTTCGCGAACAAATGACAGAATTTGAGCCAAACATGTGCACAAAAAAGAGAAGAAATCATTATTCCCTTTCACCTTGTGCTTTTTATACCATACAAGTAGTTAACTTGCCCTCTGAAGTTCAACTGTCTTCAGACACTTAAAAAAAAAAAAAAAAATAGAAAAGCTAAGTTGAAAACCAGGCACTTTCAATCACGGGCCACAATTTCCATAAAACGATCTATAAGATGTTTCCATGATTTAAAAACATTGCTGCAGCATCACATATATTGCAACATGAGGATACCCTCTAAAATAAGATGTGCATCTTGATGGTTATTCCTGACAGAAGGAATTGAGTAACTCTATTAAATAAAATGCATATCTCAAATTCTTTCCTAGCTATACCCTAACGTGTGGTATCCCTTACGGAATTTCAATAGACTAATCTAGCACAGACTTTACAATAAGTAGCTTTGGAAAACTGCAAACAAGTGTATAGTGAAAAGGTCAATACTCTGCAATATGTATGTAACTGTACAAGAAGAAACCACAGTCAAGGATAAATTATCATAGGATCAATTTGCAACCTACTTTTTTCTGGTGAGACATGTGCCTTAGCTTGTCCCCTCACAAGCCTGCACGTTGAGCCATCTCCTGCACAGATTCCACAGTTGTCTTCCTTGGCATTGCTCCCAAGTTGTCGATCACAGCCTACTGCCTGCCAACATCAACACCACAGTCAGAAGGAGGGCAAAGCTGTAGTAGACATGCTCAGGTTTCTGGAATTTTATTTATTATGTTATCCTTTTGATTTTATGAGCTGGCTTCATTCTATCAAAGCATATCTTGCTATTTAGGATTTTAAAAGCACACGGTCATTTCCATGACTTTAATGATGAACCACAACAACTGACGTATTGAGTTATTCAAGCATAGGAAATACATGAATGAGTTTCCCCCTGCTTAGGTGAATGAATACCACTGAGCATTATTCTTTGCAACACGAGGGACAACTATGCTATTTACAAGTTGGTTTTCATTGCCTGTTTAATTATGTCTGAGAAAGGAGTAATGCAATGAAATAACCCAATTTAAATATTTAAAGGGCACTCAGCCTTCAGGTTCACAGACAAGGAGCTCCGGGCAGTGCTCATAATTGAGTGTCTTGGCCATTCAAAGTCGAACTGGCATTTGTGCAGATCGTCTGTTTGCCATGTGCATCAATGTCAATCACACACACATCTCCTAACCAGGTTTTAAAAAACTTGGATGATTCAGTTCTCACCTTTTGATTTTGTTTGTTTGTTTGTTTCTGAATATGAGCCCTGATCTATAAAACTTTCCAATGATTATTATAAAAACACCCAAACTTAAACAGTGCCAAGAATTCCAAAAGCAAAGTTTGTGAAAAACTGTCAACTGAAAACTCTTTAAACTATGATGAAAACATTTTTCCAGGTTTTCTTTCTTGTTTCTATCAGCCACCCTGCAAGAAGCATGGGAGTGAGAATAGGAAGACAAATAATAGACAAATTGACTAAAAGCAACTTCCTGCTGAAAGGGAGATAAATATTTGGTCTCGCCTATCTTTCCCTTCACCATTTTTTAGTAGATATTTGGAAGGAGTGCCAAATGCTGAACGAAAAGCTGATCTGCAGCTTCAAGTATTCTCAAGTCAGCCTATATGCCTCTCGTATCCACACATCCCTGAAGAGCAGCTAATTTGTCATGGACACATATATTTAACCAGACTTCAAACTGACAAGCGGATAGAAAGTGGAAATTCACAGTTAAAAGCAGTGCGAGAATTCTGAAATTGGCCAGCACACTCCTCTTCCTATATAAAAATGCTTGGAAGGGGCAGTCTTAGCTGCCAAGATCCACCGCATCTGGGCTATGCCAAAACTGACACACGATCCCCTTGGAGAAGTGAGGATTGAGTCTGCACGTAAGAGGCAGGGTTGGGTCTCCCAGTCCGAGTTGACACAGACACACACACCACACAAATCCTGCACATCCTCTGCCAGACAGGGAGAAATGAGGTCTCAACGTTTCATGCATCTATAGACAAGGCAGCAAAGCAGCCCCAACTCCCACTGCTGCCCCTGGCCCTTGTTTTCCCAATCCCTTACATCCTGCACTCTCCTAAGCGCAGGGCATTATAGAGGACAGTTCATTGCATTAAATATTATGGTACCTCCGTTGAAAGACATGTAGCCCAGCAAAGAATTCATTTAAAAACCAAATATCTTAAATGAAATTATTTAATGTTAAGAATTAATAAAAAGTTAGTTGTAAAAAAACCACCACCTAATTTAACACACCTGTGTGGCAAATCAGACCACTCAGAGCAGGTGCTTATTTACCACGTAGGAGCTACACACACATATACAATTCCACTACTATAATTTAGGATTAAAGATTAAAATATTTTTATTTGAAGGGTTTTTTTCACTTTAGCTTTTTTATGCGTTTTGTTGGTTTGTTCACTTTAGCTCTGGGTTCATCACTGACACACCCAGAAAATAACAAAAAAAGAAAAAGACTGTGAACAAATTACTCTAAATAAGCTTATCTTCCCCATTTTCTCACCACTTAGCATTAGAAATGAATGAAAACACCAGCATTTCAAACAGAATCTGACTGGCCCACTGAGTGAATCAGAAAGCAGATGAAATTTCACGGGATAAAAGAATTTGAGGCTTGACATGCTGGTGTTAGACTTGACAGCACTCTCGATTCCCAGCTCCACAACAGACTTTCTTTTTCACCTCTGAAAACTTCCTTTGCTGTTCGGTAAGAGTCTGCTAAAGGGGTACAACCGCAATTCCCCTCCTCACGGGGATGTTGCAAGAGTAAATCTACTGAGAGGTCCTAAGCATTCTGATGGTGCAATGAAGGGGACCTTAGAGTAGTTGAGAGAGTCTATATTCCTCTTAGGGAGACTTCTGGAGTATTTATTGCTCCCTACTACTTGCCCTCTGCTTATTCACGTGAAGAGCATACTAGCACATGGAGGCAAATTGTCAGAACTACTGCAAGTGTAATCTCTCCCCAGATCTCACAAACACATTTTCATTTCATAGCGTAATCTCATTTTCCAAGCATTAAGAATGTGTTTATTCACTCATCAATTCATTCTCAAAGGAAAAATTAAGCTGCACATTGTGATGAGATTTCTCACTGCGTGAGAAATTTCTATTTTTATTAGTTTAAGCTGTTGTGTATTTGTGGGCTACAGATCCTGCAAGCCTTCGGTGGGAGGAGGGTACTGAGCAAGCAGAGTACTCGCAGGACCAGCCCATTAAAGCCCAACATGATGACAATAAACATACATCCTGAGCTATCACACACCATCACTATGAAAACAAACTTGCATCGCATATAACAAAAAGTACACAACTGTGCAAACACAAAGCACTATTGTATCCCACATGGAATGTAAGAAAAAAGATAATCAGCACAGCAGCATACTACAGAGGACTGTTTCACAGAGTATTATTGCTTATTTTTTAATAATACACAAATGCCACAGAAATAAAACAGGAGTGCTTGCTGCGAGGGACTTGGATGTGGGAAAAGCTTTACAGGTCCCCCGCCAGCAAAGGTGGAATGTTCAGCTAGACGCATCCACCCTCTGTGGACTTCCTTCTGAGATTATGCTGACATCAACTGTCAGCAATATGAGTACCAAGCAATGAAATCCGGGAACACAAATTTAAAAATAACTCAAATTAGTATAAAAATTTAAGCCTGAAACGAGCCTAGAATTTCAGATTTTTTTTTTTTTTTTACATGAAGGACCCACAAATTCTGCAGATTTTAACATGACACGCCTCAAACTCAGAGCTAATCACACACGTGTTGATACCTTGGGATCTTAATGGGTGAACACTAGGGTGTGGTTATCATCACTAGGGTGGGGTGTATTCAAAACCTAAGCACCTAGAGTTAGCCTTTTTATTTATTTGTAAAACCTTGACAGGAAGCAGTATTTCTCAGAAAAGCCACACAGCCATGGATCTCACCAAAACAACAGGAAGCTGCAAGGTAGAGCTTTGGGAATCAGGCCCCCAACACACATGGTGTTTTGACACTGAACATCATGAACTTCAGGTATTCACATTTTAGCCAATAACAGGAAAACATAGTGTTTGATGAAACATTTCGAAGAGAGCACACGTGTGTATTTGCAAACAAAGCTGCAAGAAGGACAAGAAAATGATACACGGCAGCCGCCTTCCTCAGCTCACACACCATCTCAGCAAGCCAGAGGTCTGATGATTTTCACGATTAAGATGTTTGTTAGGGTTAATTTACCCCGCCTTGCTCGCTGTTTACAGAGCAAAGGGATCAGCTATAAATATTACAGGCAGATTGGGAAAACATCTGCAGGCTTTTAGGGCATAGTCAGAAATAATTGTATGAGGTGATTTTAACACCGGCTGCATAAATGATACAAGTGATAATACAAACTGTAGTGGAAGGGTTGGGACCCTGTCAAGTTAAGAAATCTGCAATCATAAATACGGTCACTCAAAAAAAATGATGCAAGTATTGTGATGACTGGGTTGTAAGTGAGCTCCTCCGACAGCAAGGAGAATATTGACCAACATGTAACAAAATGAACGGTAACTGGACATTTAACATAAAAAGGGTGTTGAGGAAATGGGCACTTTGTGCATTTAATAAGTCAGCCATGATGGAGTATCTACGAATTTGGATATAGCAGGTCTATTTCCAGAAACAGGAGTGTGATCCATGACTACTTTAGGACAGAACCTGAGTGTGCTATTTGGCTATGTTCTTCCAAAGAAAAAAATACCAGAAATATGAAAAAGAACAATACTGATTTGTCACAAGCAACTGGGAGAGAAAACATCTGATTAAGCAGTGAACAGAAATGCTCATCTGCTGCAACCAACTTCTAAACTAAATGCTAGTGTGCCAGGGCTATTGTGAAAGACAATACTGAAGGGTGTTAAATATTTTTTAGCATGCTTAGAATAGTTCGTTTGAGTTCAAAAAGGCAAAGGAAGAGCAAAAGGTCAGGGTATAAAATGTAGTCATACAGATGAAAAAGAAAAACAAAATTGCTGCTGATATATTAGAGGTGACTGTGGAACGTTACAAATATTTGTGCAAAACAAATCCAAAAATCCCTCGGAAACTCCCACAGCCGTCCTTTAGATCTTATTTGCTCAGTAGGGCTGTAGCTGAAAAATTGGACTTCAACAATTTTCATCTGTGAAGTTCAAATTATAATCTGTTAAACTCAAGGATCTTCCTTTCATAAGGAAATGTTTATAATGTTTATAATTAACTGTGATGAGACAACGGATGAGACTGCAAAGTGCCAGATTTTTAACTGATTCCAACACGGCACTGCAGTGAAAACCTGGAAAAACCCAAATTCCCTTCAGAGTCTTCTCTTAATAAACATAAATACAAAGATGGACAAGAATTGCCAATGCAGAGCCCAATTTCACTTTTTTCTTGCGTGACCATTGCTTTAGACCTCCTTAACTTTGTGATGTCCTCAACTGGCCACTCACCTCCAGCTGCCAGCAATAGGCACACCACCATGTTCTGCAGAATCCATTCCACAGAGGGGAGTTGTCGATTATAAAGATGTTGTATGTCAATTATAAAAAAGATTTCTGGGATGCTAACGATTCAAGGTTATATACTTCAAATTAAGAACATGAAGACACCCCTATGCTCCACAAAAAAAGAATACTGAAGTGAAACATGAGTAAAACCAAAGATCTGTGCATAGCAAGCACCATTTAAGTGTTGAGTGTCAGTATTACTATCAAAAGCATGAAATTCTACACAGCAATGTATATAATTATATTCAATATTTCACTTTAGAAAAGGGCTCCCCCCCGTTCTACGCTCCTCTGGAGCCAGAGACCCAGGTACAGCCAGAAAAAACAAACATACTGAGTTCTCCTAATAGAAGTGGCCACAAAAGATTAAATCACTGCTGGGTTTATTTGTGGCAGATACATAAATTCTACGAAACATTAAGACTGAAGTTGCACTAGTGCCATTCTTTCTCTACCTACGGTGTCTCCAACTAAGCTCTTCAGCAGACAGACTATCTAAATATTCAGCAATGTATATGTTAAATCTTACATTGTTTTCTATTTTCATTGATACATTTTTGATCGATCTCTCATTTATCAGCGATTTCATTAAAATGATAAAGTAAATTATGTTTTTCAGTGGTCTATGTTTACTCAAGGGACTAGCAGCTCAACATTAGGGAGTGATACCCTTTAATAATGCGATTTGGTTTAATAAAATGAGACAAATCAATGCGACAGCACCTCACAATGACATAATTCCCATCCTTCCAGAGCTGCTTGGCAAACACAAAGCTTGGGGAGACCCAGATGAAGGCTACTCAGTACGTTCACCCTGGTGTGCTTTCACTGGCCGGGTTACTTCAAAGGACGCACAACCACGTGTACTCAGGAAATAGGATGCGGGATTTTGCCACAAACATACAGATGCCATTTAGTGAAATTCAGCCAAAGCAGGAACCCCAGTAAATAATTTAAGAAGTGCCCAGTGTGCTTACAATGTAAAAGAAATACCACGTTTCTGCTGAGCAAGGAACTGCACTGCAGCATGCACAAATGGAGACAGTAATTATACTTCCTCACAGGACTGTGATAGAGCTCTTATACAGGAGATCCTTTTCCTCCAGGGCTGAAGAGTCTGTAATTATGCCAGCATGTGTTGCCCAGAAGTTTTTGTTTTAAAATTGGCTGGCAACAGATCTGTTATAGCAATGTCTCAGTAAGCAAAACCTGTATTGGTGGGCCTACTGCTCTGCTGAAGGGTGGAAAAGGCTTTGAGGACTAAGTGAAATTGGGTTTGCACTGCCTATGAAATCTGTCAAGATGTGAAAAACATAGAATTAAAGTAGACCGTTATATCAAACACATCCAATGAAGTGATGTGATTGCCCTGCCACCAGCATAGTAATATATTGTCATAACCAAAACAATTTCAGCCTTACAAGAGATGAGAATTAAGATAAAAATGCAACAAAACCATCTACATACTATTAAAGGTTATCAGCATTGCACAGCATAAGAGATAATCTCCGAGTTATTTCTGACAAAAGTATCTTCTCCAAGTTTTGTGACTTGACTAAGAAAGGACACATGTTTTATTTCAACATTTACTAGCAAAAGAATAGTGAAAAATCCTTATATGCTCAAAAAGATAAATCTGTATTGCAGTTTATTAGAGTCAAACTCAATAGGGAAAATGAAAAACCTCTGAGGTCTTGGTCAGAAAAAAAGGATTTCTATTTCTACAGACACACCACAACATCCAAAAGTCAGAGAATCATAGAATCACAGACTGGTTTGGGTTGGAAGGGACCTTAAAGCCCATCCAGTCCCAACCCCCCTGCCATGGGCAGGGACACCTTCCACTAGACTGGGTTGCTCAGTGTCTCGCTCCCCGTTGGGCTTGTGGGTTGCTCAGTGTCTCGTCCAGTCTGGCCTTGAAGATATCCAGGGATGGGGAGACATCCAGGGATAGGGAGACATCCAGGGATGGGGAGAAATCAAGAGAAATTAAGGCTGTGTTTTACTGAACAGCCACATGTGCTATCAGAGTACACAGATCCTATACCTATGTCAGCTGTTTGCTGCGTTTTCTCCTGTCCCCCATGTCTTTTCACAGCATGACAGTACAGGCAGATGTTAGGAATGTCTGCATCCACACAAGAAGTAACTATTTCTAAATATGGCTATGGGAATGTATGGTAATAAAAACATGAGCATAAAACCTGCCATGTGAAAACCCTGCTCTGCCTCAGTCAACATTTTCCATGCAGCTTTGCCCTGCTGTACAAGCCTGCTGTCATTCAAAGCCCATCTATTCAGTGACTTTGCGATCTCTGCGCACAGCCTTTGCTTTGTGATAACTTCAGCTTGTACTTTATTGCTACGCAGATGAAGTAGGTCTCTGGAGAGAATCTAGAGAAAAAACTCCCACTGTCTCTTTCCCATGCTCATCATCTTCAAGTAATTCATTCTGACAAGCGGAGGGAGATAGACCAGAATATCCCTCCAATTAAAAAAGTCACTTTTTTTTTTTTAAATTAGTGTAGAGTAGAGTAGTGTAGTGTAGAGTAGTGTAGAGAAAGCTAATGCTTTCATGCAGCACTTTTAAGACCCTGGTTTATCCTTGCTGAAGATCTAGCTTGGTCTGAGA
>NW_010242158.1:0-756 GCF_000690775.1 Eurypyga helias | reverse complement strand
TGTACCTTATTTTTCCTCAAACTTTTGCTCTCTAAGTCCATAAAGGAACATTTTCCATTTCAGCTGTAAAGAAATCAATTTCCTCGCAGTTTTGTGAACTATACACTCCCCAGGAACCGTATTTCTGGGCAAATTGTTATATGCCTGCTGCATCCAGGACATGACAGCACTGACCGAATGTGCTTCTCCAAGCCTCTCTAACAGATGCTGCCAGCTGCTGAGTTGCTGGGCATATTACGGCCCACCTACTGGGCTGAGATTCTTGGAAGGGCTGCAAAATTCTGCGGCCAGGAGTTAGAGCTCAGGCCGCAGCATGTGTCTGACTTCAGAGAAACTCAGATTCACAGCAGATGGACACCACCAGAGGGTCATTTTGTTTTTTTCCTTCAGCAACGGTGTTAGCAGCATAGCTACCTAGAACCACGACAGTAGGTTTCAACTTCCAAGTGAGAACTTAGCGTAGTGAGTACAAAATCATCGGTCACAGCAGCCTTGATACTGAAATAGTTTAAACATAAATATAAAATAATAAACAGGAATGCAGGAAAGCATGCACTCATATTGGCCAATTAGCATGTGAAAATATAGTCTCATGTCTGAAATTTTAAATGATCAGTACCTCTTAGCTGCAGCAGGGAAACTCTAAAGATGTTTTTTACTTATTGATCCTATTTGAGCAGCCAATTATATTTCTCAGATGTTCAAATTTCGATTGCTCAGATGTATGCTGTCCTGGACTCTGACCTTCTGTAACTG
>NW_010242157.1:415-681 GCF_000690775.1 Eurypyga helias | reverse complement strand
CTTTTGATGTTACAGGGAGCCAAAACCAGAGCCCTGGTCAAACCTCACGCCAGTGCTCTCAGACACTGCCAGGGAGCATGGACAGAGAGCGCCCTGACAACAGTCCATGGCAAACAGACACTTTCCCACCTCGAAGCACGGAGCACCCGCTCCCCAGTTCTACCCACACCCCCCCCGGACGGAATACACCTCCCGCCAGCGGCCATCACCCCGTTTCTGGAAGCGAGGGCCTCACCCACGCAGCCACCGCCACCTCAGCTGCATCC
>NW_010242157.1:0-284 GCF_000690775.1 Eurypyga helias | reverse complement strand
GACAAGCCTCGGCGGGCACGCTGCCACCTCCGAACGCATAAGAAAACCCCGGAAACAATTCCCTAAGTTAGTAGCGGCAAAACCCCCCAAAAGAAAAAGATAAGAACATGTACATCTCTGCCCCGTCGCGCCGGCAGCCTGCATGTGGCGTTCACGTACGTCCCGACCGACCAGTCCGTTACAGAACAAGACAGTAACCATGAAATAAATAGATGTTGACACCAGCGGGGTCGCAGGGGCGTTACAACTCATCGTTTTTCCGGCTTTCTCCTCCAGCCTCTGTC
>NW_010242156.1:31055-31338 GCF_000690775.1 Eurypyga helias | reverse complement strand
AGTCAAGGAGGTGAAACGGAGGAAGGGCCTCTCGGAGGTGCCCGAGAGGGACAAGAAGATCGCGGCGCTGATGATCGCCAAGCACCAGGAGGCCAGCCTCCTGCGGGAGCAGCGGCAAGCAGCCCACCTGCAGTGGGACAGCCAGCGGCGCCTGGCCAAGCAGCGGAAGGAGCAAGAGGAGAAGGAGAAGCAGAGGGCCCTGCTGCATGGCCAGCGGATGTGGGAGAGCCAGGTGGAGAAGCGGCGGGGGGGGGGGCGGCCGGCGGCAGGGGGAGGGCCCACT
>NW_010242156.1:0-30978 GCF_000690775.1 Eurypyga helias | reverse complement strand
GCTGTCCAGGAGGACAAACAGAAAAAGCTCCATCAAGAACACAACCTGAAGGCGAAGGAAGAGGGCAAGAGGGAGCTCCGGGAGCGAGAGGAGCAGCTCCTGCAGGAGAAGCTGTCCACGGCTGCACAGAAGAGGCTGAAGAAGGAGGTGCAGCTGCAGAAGGAGAAGAAACTGCTCAACCAAGCAGAGAAGCTGAAGCATGAGGCCTTGCTCAAGGAACTGGCCAAGCAAGAGGCAGAAGAGAAGGAAATGCTGAAGGCCTCTCTGGAGATGAGTTTGACCAAGGCTCAGGAGAACTACGAACAGCTAGTGGAGAAGAGGAACCAGGAGCTGAGGGAGAAGGCCAAGCGGGAGGACATGCAGATCCAGAGAGCCAAACTGGCAGCAGAGAAGAAGGAAAGAGAACAGAAGGAGCACTTGGAGGCCCTGGCTAGGGAGACAGAGAGAAAGCTCCAGCACGCTGCCCAGGTGGCCGAAGAGGTTGTCCAAGAGAAAGCCCGCAAGTTGGTCTTGAGCCGTCTGGAGAAGGAGAAGGTGCAGAAGATGAACAAGCAAAAGGTGGAACAGTATGAGGACTTACGGCGCAGGGAGATCCTCCTGTCTATAGAGAGGAAGCTGGAGAGGAGTGAGCAGATCTTCAAGGAGAAGACGACTGTCTTGGAAAATGCCAGGTCTGTCGCTCGGGCCTCCTTCCATGTTCGGGAAAAGGTACGGGAAGAGACGAACATGCGCACCTTTGACAAGATGGCCTTGGAAGCAGAACTGCATGCCCACCTGAACAAGAAATGAAAGATCTTGTCAAGAATGAGTGGGGATACATTGCCGTTTGTCCATCGTCATGCATCAGAACGCTCCTCCGTGTTAGCGTTTAAAACCCAACAACAACCACCCAAATTTCTTACTGTGGGGGTGCAGGGTACCGCACAAAAACGTGGCAGCTATTTCACATACTTTTTAAAACATGTTTTTGTTCTGGGCATGATTTAAGGACTGACATCAGTTCCCCTTTACAGAGGGGAAGCGAGTTTTTGTGTTCTCCACCCCACAAGCACATGTATTTTCTCAGAGAGGGCTGCAAAAGAGGTCTGCTTGAAGCCTGCGAGTTACCGGTTGATTGTCTACACCGGAGCTGACTACAGCTGTGCTCCTCGGTTGGAAATGCAGACGCAGAGACTACCAACGGAGAACCAAAACCACAGGCAGCTTGGCTTAAGTCACAGGACTGCATTTTCAGAGCTGCTGCACTCCCGCGCTGTAGGGAAGGAGGGCTGGAGTGGGGAACGCCACGTGGCCCCGGGCGCCCCTCGCCCACTGCTGGTGCCGAGCAAGAGAAAGCACAGGTCAAGACTTCGTAACGCCATGTAAGTTGACTTAATGATCAGAGCCGGGCCGAGGCTGTTACAAGCGCTCGCAAACACGATTTCACTTTTGCTGTTGGCAGCTGCTGCCCCTCCCAGGTGTCCTCACCCCTGCCTCTCCTTCCCAAGTCCGTCTTCTAAACATTTGTACAATTTCTTCTTTTCTTCCAGCGGTGGGGGGAGAACGATAGATGTTTGTGGGCAATCCGTAAACCGATGGGCACCCATGCAATCCCCTTGTTCATTAAGATACAAAAATGAATGAAGCTGGGGCAGCTGCCCCTTGTAGCAAACGTGCGGATCCATTTGTAAATGGAAATCTGCAAACATACGGCATAGAGTAGTCGCCATCCAATTTGGCCTGCCATGAGCAGGAGACGGACCGGGTGTCCTCCAGAGGTCTTCTCCAACCTAATGGTTCTAGGAGTTGCTTACAATGAGATGGTTACCCGGCTCTTATCATGGTCTACTGAGCAGGGCAGCGTTGTCTGTCCACTGGTGCTAACAGTTGTATTCTTACATAGGGCACAAGAAAGAGTGGTTGCACAAAATAAGGTACGTTACAGATTCTCTTAGATGAGGATCATGGCTTTTTTATAACTAATTCCATACTGTTTAGAGGGAACAGCGTCGTCCTGCCGTTAACACACTGGAAGAGTGAAAAGCCTACCTAACGCCACGTGCATGGCATTCCACTAAGACAGTGTTCTGCTCCAGGTTGGACATGGACTGCCTGCTGGGTTGCAGTTATGAGCACAAATCCAAACCAGGCGCTTTCTGCTATGTTTTTCTGGCTCTGGGCAGCGCCAGCTCTCTGTTCCACCATCCTTGATGACACGCTGGGTTGCTGTGGTGATGGCATCGGACCTGAAACATGGTGGAGAAGCAGCAAGAACAGCCAGGATCTTGTTTTCCTTGCAGGTGTCTCTGACACACAACACAGGGGAAGAAAAAAACCAGACGAGGGCTGATGCATGGCATAGGCATGCAGTCCTGCGTGCATAGATTGCTTACCAGAGTTTCCTAGGAGGTGACAGCAAGGTAAAACAAGTCTTTAAGGAAGGTGTTAAGTGAAGAGCAACAACAACAGGCCAAGCATACCCTGCTGCCCTGCATGGCTGGAGACATTATAAAAACAGTGTTGAAAATCAAGCAAGTAGGGATTTTCTTTGATATTGGTGGAACTTGTTCTTTGAATCACAATACAGCTGGTGCTGTTGAGGGCGGACAGCATGGAAGAAGGAATTGGGGCACCTGAGTGACATTTGCTCCGTCAGTTGTTGGCTCGCTGTGTAACGCCAGGCAAGTCCTCAGGGGCTGGGCTTGCTCCTAGTGATATAAACGGAATCAGAGTCAGGCTCTTGGGATTGCTGGGACTTGCAGGAAATGGTAACACTCAGCAAAAGGTCAGAGACTTTGGACAAATGATGCTAACAAAGCACAAAGTACTATTTTATTATTTATTTGTTCGGTTTTTTGTTTGAGTGGTTATTAAAGTAAAACATACCCATTGGTGAAAATTAGTAATTGACACCAAAATCTAAAAATACTGGTAGCTGTGGGAAGGACGGCTTGTGTTACTGTTCCCAGCTAGGAGTCTGTCCCCTCACCCTCGTCCTCAAAACAGCAATCAGTTTGAACAGTGAAACCAATCCTGCTGTAACAACAGACAAGGTCCTTGCTAAAAAACAATCGCCTTCATGTGTGGTTTGTACTGCAGTGGTCCATGTGTGCCCTTGTAGCTGCAAAGTCCTAGAAAAGAGATGCCCAGTGGCCCAAATCCAGCCCGCGCAAAACTTCTTTCTCTCCCTGGCAGTGCTGGAGTTGGGATAAAACCTGCAGTGACTTCAGCACAGCCAATATTTCATCTTGTTTGCAGCCTTCAGGGCTGCAGAGAAAGACTGCCAGCATGGCTGGGACGGCTTTTGCTCCCTGCTTCATCGTGCTGTGGTTGAAGTTCACTGCTTGATCCATTTAGCAGAGGACGAATGGGGAAGAGCTGGAAAGAAGGCAAGATGCGGTGGGCAAATGAGCAATAACAGTCTTTAGCTGGAACAGCAGTTCTTCCCTGAAGGGAAATCTGCAATCTACCCAAAGGCTTTGTCCAAACCTCCCTCTGACAGGGCTTTTCCAGTGTAGACTGAGAATGTTTTGCAGCCCAGGAGAGATGTCTTGGCCCCTGACTGTAATTACACCTGGGGGCCATCTCCTGCTGCTGACTGACTCCTTGGGGCTACGGCTGAACTAATCAACACACAGCTACATGGTTGTAATTGGATTGGCAAACTACTATCCCTATACTGTGCAGTGTGCAGCTAAAGTTTTGAATGTGCAAGCTAAGAAAAAAGAATATTTTTTTTTCCAAAAGACATTAATCTGTGTATGGATGTTTTTTATTTCTGTAGAGGTTCCAGGCCAAAGACTCTGAGAGTCAATGGTGCTTACATGTTGTTCAAAACTGCAGCATGGAAAATGAAGTCAGCAAGTTGGGTGGAGGCATAAGAGGTATTTCTTGGGTCTACTTATGCTTCTGTTTATTTGAAAGGGACTGTTACTGCTCTATTTCTGTGGAAACAGAAATTAAACCCTGGGACACATGTAAAGAGTATGACCCTTCTAGATGAGGCTTATTTGGTGCTTTTGATATCCAGATGCAGGCCAGGGAGAACTAAAAATCACAGCAAGCAACACGTTACCTGACAGCTCAGAGGTACATCACAGCTTATGTAGAGCACAGGAGCAGCTGATCGCATTTGGTCAGGTCCTGCAGAAAGATAACTCACCTTGGTCCTCTCCTGGGATTAGAAAACACATTTTAGGCTATTACTCTATTATAATCATAAGGTTATAACACTTTGCTTCTAGGCCATTTCTGTGCATGCTGCAGAATGACCACTAGACCTTGAAATACCAGCACTTTAAAAGCAACAGCAACAAAAGGACAATTACCAGGAAACTTCTGTGACTGATAGCACACGTTAGATCTGGCCAGCATCAAATTCCCAGGTTCCACTTCCTAAACACTTGGAGTCTAGCTCCAGGTTTCATGCTAGATCCTATAGATCTAATGGGACAACCCAAAATCTGGATCCAAATGCCACTGAACATTCAAACGTGAAGCTGAACACTGACATGTGGACACATCTCTGGCCCCACTTGAAAACCACTGCGCTGCTTACTACTGCCCACTGAGTAGGACTACTGCTAGAAGTTGGCTTGCTAGAAACCACCCCGAATGTTTACCGTGTTTCTGAGGATGAGATATTGAACTATAAGGGTGAAAGATTCCAATATGATTTAAATGTTCTAAAAAGAATTACAGGACCAAGTCCTGGGACTCGTTTTCAGGTAAAACTCCCATCGTAACACACTGATGTTTTGCATAATGAAATGACATAATCAAGCGCACAGTATTGGAATAAGACAAGTAAATTTAGAGGCCCCAGAACCGTGCAGCCTGGTGTCCTTGGGTGGGCACCCTGTGATTCTCACTTCAGTGAAACCAAGGTTGCAGAATGCATTCATCTTGTATTAGATGTCAGAGAAGTCCCACATGGGAGAGAATGATTAACCAAAGAGCATTTTCTTTTGTCTGAGCTCTGGTTGAATTTTTCACACATTTTGAGTGTTCACAGACTACCTTGTTTATGTGGATTGTTTAGTTTTTAACAGCATCTGGGCTAAAGCTGGAGCCCCTCCGTGTCAGTGAGAGTGCCAACACTCTCTTCTGCATGCTGCCTCTTTGCACAAAATTCCTCACTAAAGCACCATCTCTGTCAAGGTTAAATTTGGCAGACACGCTCAAAAGCTGTTAGGAGGAGCAGCTGCACCACCACTAGTTAATATTTTACAAGTTTTTTTTTAACCCAGTTTATCAGAAAGTCTTTCACTGCATAGATAAAAGAGATGTGAGGATTGATTTCTCACCTTGGTTGCTTACTGGGTTTCTTTTATGATGCTTATGGGGCTCCTGGCTTGTTCTGTGCTAAAATCTCTCCTGATGCCAGAGGACTTCTGTTCGCTAAACAAACGCTGAATATGCAGTCCACATAGGTCTGAGGACTAAGACATAGGACTTAGTTTGGTGTGGATGACTTTGCTAAGTCAAGCCTGGATGGGGCAATGTGGGAAACAGAATTTGCAATACCAAGTCCATCAACCTCTAGTTTTCCAGAAGTTCTGCTGAGAACAGCCCCAGAGCCACCTCTGCTAGCTGTCATCAGGGAAGTGGCTTCTTCAGGGAGGTAACATCTTCCAGGTTGATCACATCCTTCAGTGGCACGTAGGATGAGAATGGCTTCTCATTGCCACCAGGTGTTTCGCCAAACAAGATCTTCCTCTGGTGATGTTGACAAAAATGTAGTAGTTAGAATGCCATTTTGCATTGGGTTTTTTTTTTGTATCTTTTGTTTTTCTTTGTAAAGCAGATGCAGGGAGGGATAAGGACGAGACACGGAAGTAGTTAAATGAAGCACGCTACGGGTGATGGCTGTGGCTCTCTCTGCACACACTTCTGCTTTGCAGACCCGGGAGAGTGCTGTTCAGTAGTGCAGCCACCACATCCTGGAGAGCAGAGGTGCTCTGGGAGGGATTTACCTGTTTTCAGATCACACAGGCTCCCCTCAGAGTGTGCGAGTTTAAGCTCGTTTAATGCTTTGCTGAGTCAAGGTCCTAGGGAATTAAGTTGGGTAGAATCAGACTTGGCTGTCATAGTTGTAAAAGGTGGCTGTCACGGGCACAGAAGTGGAAGACGCTGGCTTAGCCCATTCTCTCTGCAAATGAGCCCCATGCCATTTACTGGGCAGCGCAGTGCAGGCATGTTCTAACGTGAGCCAATGGAGCCCTAATACAACTCCTTGTGGGAGTGCAGCCCCACAAGCCCTTGGCAAGCAAGTAGCACCCACTGTAAAGAACCAGCACAGAGGCATGGTAAGAAAATCATAATGATTCTGATTCTGGGCGGGAGGCAGCTCTGCCCTTCTTTTTGGTGAAATGTTGCTAGGTGATGTTTTGAAGAGAAAACACCGGGAAGAGGAAAAAATGCAAAACTCTTTGGTACAAGACACCTGGAAAAACAGTCTCCATTTATGCAGAGGAAGGAGCACGCTGGGGGATGCCAGTGTTCAGAGCCTTCGTAATGGGATATGTCCCACATCCCACATGCCTCAATGCTAGGGCATAAAAAATTCAGTTCTAGGTCCGACTTCTTTGTCCTTAGCCCACTCTTTGAGCACAGCTCTTTGCCGTGAAACACGACCTCGTTATTGCAAGATTCTAGTCTGAAAGGACCCAAATCATTCTCTGGCAACTTTGCACTCATCTACATCCCTGCCATTCAGCAAGCAATCCCCTGCATTACAAAACCACTCTGGCAGTAAGAAATATCCTGTATTACAAAACCAAACTGCCAGTGCTATTTTGTTCTTATGTGCTTTACACAGCTCCCTGCATCTAATCTCTGGACCCGGCTGTGAGGTAAACTAGTTATTGCCCCCAGCCTAAGTACAGGAAAACTGAAGCAGAAAGAACTGATGTGACTTGCCCCAGGCCATGCTGGCCTGAGTGAGAGCTCCAGCTAGATCACGCAGTCCTCCCCGTTCCCCAAGCAGCCCTCTAATTAACCGCTCCTGGTTGCAAGGGAAGGCTATCCCTGTACCCTCCCTGTACTCTGGCTCCTGCTTTGCAGCTGGTGCTTCTTGGAGGACGAAGGTTTTAAGTTGCCAGTCTCCACTTGTAGGCATTGCCCCCAGACTGTGAAGCACTTGAAGGGTCTGTAAAATTTCTGTTTAGGCTTTCAGTGGGCCTGTAGGTGAGCGGCACAGATAAAGCTGCGCTGGGAGCCCAGGGAAGAGGCAGGGTAGGAGGAAGGTGCATTGGCAGAAACGAGCAGGAGCTACTGTTGGAAATGTTAAATGAAAGCGCAAGCACAGGTTGAGAATCCTTATACCATCCTGGCTATTGCTTATATGTATGACAGCATACAGCAACGCTTTCTTTCAGCACATTAAAGCGCCCAGTTCATCCCATTAGTTCCCTCCCTAGAGCCAGCGGTTACTCCAGGAATGAATAGAGCCTAGATAAATTAACCTTTTTATTATTCATGTAAATCTCAGTGCCCTGGGTTATGTTACGCTTCCAAGAGCCTGGTGGAAATTTCCCTGTGCCTGTACCCGGGCAATGGGATGGGAGGGTCACAAACCAGCTGGTATTTTTAGGCACGGCGACGAGTTTGTCAATACCCTGTGTTGCACGCCGTGTTTGCAAAGCAATGCCTGCTTAAAGAGCACAGCGCAGCTGAGGGGAAGAGCTTCGTGGTATTTTGCTAGCTGGTGTTAAACTGTGACAAGCTGGCACAGAGGCACCTTGTCAGACAGCAAGCTAAACAGTGGGGAGTAAGAGATTTGGCTCTGTCTGTCGGATGCTACTGGGAATGGTTTTGGTTTGTATAAGAGGGTGATGGGATAATTTCTTCTGTGTTTTTTTAACCACCTCCGATGTAATCTGTGCTATTTTTGACAATTATTTTAATGATTTATAAGAGCTGGGAAAATAAATGAGGAAGGGATCTCAAAACACAAATGTGTAGGTAAAGCAGAAAGACATTTTCCTTTCCCTCCTGAAACAAAGCCTGGAGCATCATGCCAACACTTGAGAGTTTGGTTAAGTGCCAAGTTGCATGCATTTTGTTAGACCCTGGGAGGGGGCCAACGCTGTTCACAAGCTTTGCTACCTCTGCACCTAGCCGTCTCCGGTCCACACCGAACAAGACAGTCTTCACGTTTCTCTCCCGGGAACAGCTATTTCCTCAGACTTGAAGGAAAAGGTGAGCTCCAAGAAACACCAGGTGAGATCCAGGAGCAGAAAGGCAGTATTTTCCCTGTACACAGCCGCCCTGGGTGGACTCAGCCCACGTTTGACATGAAGCCACACAGAGGAGTGACACTTTGCTCTCATCGGTGTGTTACTGCAGCCCTCTCCCAGGCACTAAGAGCCTCTGCACTGTTTTCTTCTCCCACCAGATTCAGGTTGTCCTTACTTCCTGGCCAGCTTGGCTCTCAGGTTCCTGCTTCCATTGCTTACACCCGCAGCTTGGTACCTGGGGAGCTGGCCACAGGGTGCAGCCAAGCCTCCACTCATCTGCAGAGGCCTCAAGGCAACTAATTTGCTCTGCTTTTCCTTAAATATGTTCATGCATGCCTGTGCATGAACAACTGCAGGAACTGCCTGAATCTAAGCTTTGGGCCTTTGGGTGGTGTAAAAAACCTACGGGAGAACTAGGATGTTGGAGCGTAGCAAAGGGATGCTACTGTTTGATTTTTAAATGGCAGCACCAGTGCTATTTTTCATCCCTTACATTGCTCTCCCAGACAGCGTAATGTGAACGGGGCGAGCACTAGCAGCACCAGAAGTGGTTAGGTGTTTGCCCTCCGTGCTTAGACCAGTGCTTGGCACGGGACACGGTGTCCCTTCTTGCGTGAGAGGGAAGCTTTCCTTTCTGCAGCCATCACCTCCTGTGCTTTGGGGTGGGGTTGGCAGCCTACCTAAGATACGTCCACGCTATCCCTGCTGCGATGACTGCCCGGGAGGTGTGGCTGTAACAAAACTGGTGTTAGACTAGCTCAGTCACCACTAGCAGTTTAACAGTGCAGAGCCTAGGAGGGGTCCAGTATTCTCCACCTTCTCCTTACAGGCTTTTCAACCCATCCTGAGCTCTACAGGTAAATTCGTAATTAGCTTATATAGGCCTGCATGACCTGTAGGAAGTAATGCCAGGGAGCATTGTGTCGGGATGCCAGCACTGACCTGCCAGCTTTCAGAAGATGTTAGGCAGGTGGGCAGGCCAAGGGATCCTTGAGGGCTTTATGCAACACTAGTTAGAACACCTGACATCTTAGGTTTGCTGTGGATACACTCCAAACCCCTTTGCATGGTCGCTGTCACTCCCACTCGCATCTCCTGGCTGCTGCGAGTCCTAGGATTTTCCAAGCAAAAGACACTCTGTCTTGTAACAGGAGTTTTCTGTGATTCCTACAGCGTTTCAAAGAACCTGCACGTACCTCTTTGCACAGTCAGGTATTTCAAAGCGTTTCATTTACGGTTCCACCAAAAATATTGTGGAAGCAGAGATTCCTGACGGCAGTGATGTTCACACCCAGAGCGCCTGTCCTAAGTGCCTCTGATCAGACTACACTGTGCTACTTGACAGATCCCTTGCAGCTCCTGCAGACTCTGGGAACCTGCAGATCCCTCCCTGCAAAGCCACCGTACTATAAGGCAGATGCCATGTGATTCAGTCACAGCCTTCGAGTCCCAAAAACCACAGAAAACATACTGTAATGCAGCTACCAGGGGAATTTCTGCAGTCTCCTGCAATCCACAGGCGGCCTTTCCCCCCACTGTGATGCCAGCGCTCCATAAACTCACATGCTGTACGGGACCCGCTGCCCTAGCAAGGCTGTCTGAATCCTCTCCATGACAACACACCGCCGTGTCCTCAGATGCAGGAGGCATCCCGCAAGCAGGCAAGGCTGGCCAGGGAGCCAGTGTATCAGATGCATAGGGTATAATGTTAGCATAAGTCTTTTCGGGGTGAGGGGGGGTGGGGGAAGTTGGAGGCACAAATGCAAAAGGACAAAACGTCCCCCCAGAGGAAAGGAAAAAATTGCTGCATGTGAGAGAGAAGAAAGAAATGTCAAAATGGGAGATGTAAATAACCTTCAAATCGCAGGAGACACGGTTTATAGGTCTCAGCAACAGAAACGTGCATGGCAAACCTTTCACATGACATTTCGGATACCTTCAGGGAATGAATAATGGCGGGAGGTACTTACAGCCACAGGTAAGAAAGGAGAGGTCATTTCCAAAAAGGGTCGGGAGTGGCTGGAAAGCTGAGTGAGTGGGGACATGCAGACAAGCTGTTCTGGGCATCTCCAACGGTGATGGTTCTCACACCGTTACAGCAAAGAAACGTGTCCTGAATGCGTGGTGGGAGTAAGGAGGGAAGAGAAACAAGCTCCATGGAGCTGGCTAGGATAAGCGCACGGAGGACTTAGATGAGCGGACAGTATAATGAAAACAGGACTGGGATCCTACACGAGAGTCCTGATGAATTTTGAATTATTTTTAAGGTCTCCTTCCTGTTGAAGGCTCCTCCCTTACAGTAGCAATGTCTTCAGGAGCACCCCAGCCCAGTGGCTTCCTCCACCCCACCCTTGCACTGGTGCTGCCCAGGGGGGCTGGCAGGCAGCACCCCATGGCATTAGGAGGGAGCCTGGGCTAACCCACCACCCTCTGGGCTCCAGGGCAGCAGCCCAGGGTGCGCAGGGGGCTCCTGCAAAGCAGAGGGTGATGAGGAGCATTTCTCTGAGTGTCTGAATACGAGCTGGCACTAAAAGGATTTTACCATGTGTCAGTGCTAGCTAGGATCAGGAGGATGAGCTGCAGGAGAGGTATCCAGCTCAGGAGCACAGGAGGAAGAAGATTTCTGTTGAAGCTTGTTTTAATTCTCCTTTTTTTTTTTTTTTTCCCCCTTCCCCTTAAAGACCAAATTTAATGTCAAACTGCCAGGGTTTGGTGGAGGCCCACGACATGCCCATAGCCCAGCTCTCGTTAGGAAGGTGGAGAACTGGCTGGCAGTTTCGCACAAAGGCCGGATCCACGAACGATTTTATCTGTAAGCAAGCGTTTCGATTCAGTCCCCAGACCACAGGGCTGGGTTCATGTCCAGAAAGGCCAGTTGCCCAGAGGCAAGCACATGGTGACAACTAGTACATTCCTGTGTCCAAACAGGGGTGACACCACAGCCAAAGGAAACCTGAGGCTGGGGCTGTTTCCAAGGAGGGTGGGGGCCTTCTCAAAGGAAAAAAAAAGGTTAACAGGGGAATTGTAATCCTCAACTATGCAGTGACAGCATGGGAAGAGAGGCTTGCTCAAAAAATAGGTCTCCCTGAAGAAAGATAGCGTCTCAGCACTAGCAGGCTGGATGCGGGCTCATGTCCCCCCCATCTCCTTCTCTGTCAGGGACAAGAAGCAGGCTCTCAGCAGAAAGGGGGTGACAGATGGCCAGCTGGGAGGATGAAACCTCCTAGTCAGACCTTGTCAGTCAAACGCCTCACTCCGAAATCACTTGCAGGCAGGACCCTAAATATCACCAGGGGGACTGGGCTTCATCCCTCGATGACTTGTACAACCCTGAAACTTGGCCATGCGTCCACACTCTGATGCACCTGCTTGGACATTAAGGCAGGCTTGTGGGGCTTTCCAGCGTGCCAGACGGATGCTCCACAGCCACATCCCAGACGCAACTTTGAAGCAGCAGAAAAGGCTGCATCTCACCCAGCTTGAGACAGCAGGATTAGTTGGTTCTTCAGGAATCCCTTCCCCCATTGACAGAAGGGAGGAAAAATAATTATAAACCTTCTTTTCATATATGCCAGCCAGCAGACAGGATCAATACGCACTGAGACTCCCTGATTCCTGACATGCCTAAGCCCTCCGACTGTGTGTTTTTGCACCATATGGCTCTATCACTTGATAAAATAATGCCCTAGATATGCTGGGTGTTTTCCAGTCTGCCACCAAATTAACTTAGGAGGATGGGCACATACAGCCACCGTTTCCCACTGTTGCCACCATTTCTGAGGTCTCCAGACTTATCACAAGCTGCTGTATTTTTGCAGCCCCTCCTGCTCTCCCCCTCCCCTGGACCAGCTACCAAAGGGATTAAACATCATGTGTTATCTACTGCAGTGGCTTAATCACGAAGCAAAGCACTCATCCCCTGACCGCAAGGTCAAGGAATTATCTTCCTGATGGATAACACAGCCAGGGCTCGGAACGAAATGAGGAGCTGAACTGCTATTGCAAGCCCACAGGCCATGGCTTCATTGCTGTTTCTGGGAGAGTAACACCACTGAGAGGCTATGAAAGGGCAGGGAGACTTTTCCCACCTGCCCCGAGGTGCCTCTTGGTGGCAGGGGAAAATAAACACAGGAAAAATGGTATTCAGCTTTGTGCATACATGTCCCCCTCCCATAAACTACCCCCTACACCAAACGTGTCCCTCTGAGAGCGAAAGGTTTTGCTGCTTGGATATATTTGGCACTGTGTACTAAAGAGAGAACATCACGCAGGAAGAGCTTTTAATAGACTGTGGAGAACTAATCGAGCACTAAGTCCGGGCCAGGAAAGAACTGACCTCGGGAGAAACACGTATATCCAGAAATACGGTTTCAGCGGGCGCAGGTCCTATGCATCAGTTTCAGCAGAAAGTGGGAAGTCCTGTTCCCACATAAGGCAGCCTGGCAGAGCAGAGATTCAGGGCCTGCCCCACAGCTCATCGCACACAGGGGCAGCCCCACTGGGCTGCGAGAGGGCAACCGAAGGCATCTGCAATAAAGGTCTTAATTTAAGAAGAGATTCTTAATACAAAGAATCCAGACCTGCTGCCACCAGAAAAGAGCAAGAACTGTCGATGCAGAGAGCTACAAAACCAGGTTCTTACTAGGGACTAAGACAGGGCATCAACCCCCATGGCTTTGCCGTGGGCACCTGAGGACCTGCTGTGCACATCCAGGCAGGATAAACCACAGTCCCCTGCCCACTGGCTGCCTGAGATCCACCCCATTTCATAGATGGGGGAGGTGTAAGCTGAGATTACAGAAAAAGGCTGAGAAGATGAGGTGCTCTGCCCAAACCTGAGTGATACGAATCCCCAGGTGATTGCCAGGTGATTCCTTCGAGGCTGTGTGTGTGACAGTGACGGCAGAGGAGGCACCCCCCATCTTTCCTCTTTATCCAAGAGCCCTGGGCCTTAAGACTCTTGTCTGAAATTCAACAGGTACTAACTCCTCCTTGCTGTGCCTCTCAAAGGCAGCTGAGCAATCAAAGAGCATTTTCCCACCTCCCTCAGTATGCCTCTCTGTTTGCAGTCTAGCTGCTCCCTAGACACCACGGTTATTACCATCTGCCTGTGAAATATCCGCACCCTGCAAAGTCCGTCTACCTTACCTGTCCATGGCAAGGGCCACCCTGCATCCAGAGGCACGGCTTTCCTTCGTCTTCCCACCAAGAGATGCTTCCCGCAGCACCAACGTGGGACACCAGGGAAGCAGCTCCCACCTCAAGGTACAAGGCATAGCAGAGACACAGAGATATTTAAACAAACTACAGGCAGGACTAGCAGGCAGAATAAGTAACCTGGATGAGCTGGATGCAAATAATCATCCTTTTTCCCATCTTTTATCTCAGTCAAAGACAACAAAACCCTGTGGTGCTCCATGTGGAAAATGGAGTGCTAATAAAGCTTCAGATTTTCCACTCAACTGCTGCTCCTTGGCTCCCCTTCCTTTTCCATCTTCGTTTCTCCACACCTTCGGGAAAATCTGGCACTGCATATATTTCTATATTGTTCTCAATTAGGAAAAATCCCTCTCCCCATGAAGTGGCTCTCAAGAGCAAGAGACATGGGGAACATGTGTTCTGAGAATTGTCTTGCTTGCAGCCTGCCAGGGGTCCTGTCTCCTCAGCCTCTCCCACAGCCGCTATCCTTGCAGCCCCAGGGTCTGCTGCCCCCACAACCCAAGCCTCAAACTCACTTTGGCCACAGCAGAACGCTGGATAACCCCTTCACAACACCACATGTCAGCTCTAGGGTGCAGAGGCACGAGGGACCCTTTTAACCGTGTGGAAACCAAGCGCTGCTCTACCTCTCCTTCCTGTGCTTCTCCCTGCAGGGGTGCGACAGCTGGCGACATGCTCTGGAGCTCGTTTTGGTGTGTTGGGTTTGTGTGGTAGGGTTTTGGTAGCAGGGGAGGGACTACATGGGTGGCTCCTGTCAGAAGCTGTTCTTCCTCTCATGAAGAACCGGAGCCCCTGGGAAGGACTCACATTGGAGAAGTTGGTGGAGCACTGTCTCCTGTGGAAGGAACTCCAGGCTGGAGCAGGGGCAGAGTGTGAGGATCCCTCCCGCTGAGGAGGAAGGAGCAGCACAGACAGTGTGTGATGGACTGACCTCAACCCCCATTGCCCATCCCCCTGCGCTGCTGGGAGGGAGGGGGTAGAGAAATGGGGAGCAAAGCTGAGCCCTGGAAGAAGGAGGGGTGGGGGGAAGGTGTTTTAAGGTTTAGTTTTTACTTCTCATCACCCTACATTGATTTGCTTGGTAATAAATTGATTTTCCCCAAGTCGCGTGTGTTTTGCCCATGACCATAACTGGTGAGTGATCCTTCCCTGTCCTCATCTCAATCCACAAGTCTTTCCTGGTATTTTCTCCTCCCCATCTAAGCAGGGGGAGAAGTGAGTGAGCAGCTGCGTGGTGCATAGTTGCTGGCTGGCCTAAACCACAACATCTGGCCAAGCTACAGGCTCCTCCCCAGGAAGGGCAATAGGTACCCAAGTTCACCAAGCCAGCTAGGTCATAGCGTGAGCTGCCTTCTCCTCCCACAAAGCTCCAGCCTGGCACCTCTGCTTGGACTAGTTTTTCCATTTCACTGAACATCACCTCTTCCCTACAAGTAGACTTTACTCATGACTTCTCTACATCTCCACCACGCTCCAACTGACAGCATGGCCACCAAGAACAGGAACCACTTGGAGCGAGTCCAGAGGAGGGCCACGCAGATGATCAGAGGGCTGGAGCACCTCTCCTGTGACGAAAGGCTGCGAGAACTGGGCTTGTTCAGCCTGGAGAAGAGGAGGCTCCGAGGAGACCTCATTGCAGCTTTCCAGTATCTGAAGGAGGCCTACAAGGGTACTGGGAGAGGACTTTTTACAAGAGCCTGTAGTGATAGGACAAGGGGTAATGGGTGTAAATTGAAATCAGGGAGGATTAGATTAGATGTCAGGAAGAAATTCTTCACAGAGAGGGTGGTGAGGCACTGGAACAGGTTGCCCAGAGATGCTGTGGATGTCCCATCCCTGGAAGTGTTCAAGGCCAGGCTGGATGTGGCTTTGAGCAATCTGGTCTAGTGGAAGGTGTCCCTGCCCATGGCAGGGGGGTTGGAACTAGATGGTCTTTAAGGTCCCTTCCACCCCTAACCATTCTATGATTCTATGATTCTATGATCGTCTCTTCCAGTGGATTCACTGGCCCCCAGCCTCAAAAGGCTACAGCAACAGGCCTGGATAACAATACACCTTCCCCCCAAAAAACAGTCCCTATATATGTTTAGGTGCAAGCAGCCCTTGGCAAACGTACATCATTAAATACAACCCCTCCAGCAGTGAGGGTGAGGAGCCTGGGCCCATGACTGCTTTCCTTCTTAACCTTTTACTGGTGCCAGCTCCATGAAAAATGATGCAGCCTGAAGATCCTTCCTGCTGTGTGAGACAGGCTCCTTCACCAAGCACCTCGCTTCCGCTCCTTCCCCTCGCTCTGGTGCTGCCCACTGGGTTTGCCAGGTCTCCCTTGGGGACCCATCTACCTTCCAGCTCCCTGTGCACAGCCGAGCCCTGCCAGCCCGCGTGCTCCCCAGCCAGCTGCTGCTCCCAGATAGCCCCTGGAGGGTGCGTGCTGGGGTGTGCTTAGGTGTGCGTTTGTCCAGGCAGTGTTAACGCAGGTGGGGAAACCCCCAGCGTGTACCAGAGCCTACGTGCCACAGATCCTGTTCCCAAGCCTTTCTCTCCATAGATTAGAATAACACTAAAATTCACCCAGTGGTAAGTAGGTGAAATGTACTCGTCTGCAGCAGGCAGAAGAGATTAGAGGTCGTAATGTTCTTTCTTAACCTTAGGCTTTTCAATAAATCTCTGAAGATTAAGGAAAGAGGAGATTCCATAATATAAAATCTGATCTGTCTTTGGCACAGCTGTCTGTCCAAAGATGAGTACCCACATCCTGCTTCTGTGTAATTCACATTTCTCCACACACAGCCTCCAGAAAATGAGCTCAAGTCACGACCTTACTGCCGTAATTAGCATCCCTATTGTGCAGGCTGTGGTATCAGGGCTGTAGGGATGGTAAAGACTGACCCATTTCTCCTTAGGAAGGAGACAGGGTTCATTTCGTGTTACCTTGGGAACTCGCATCCTACGACAGCAAACATCACCTGGACAGGCAGAGGAAAAACTGAATATAGTCCTGTCTGTCCTACTGTCTCCTGACCTTATACAGCACATCCTTCTTCCTCCATAATTGATGTCTCCTGCTGCAGAAGCAGCCACGGCTTCTGCTTCTCTGGCTGTCCCATTACAGCAGTAATAAGTGCAAGCCAATTATTCTGCAAAACAATTTGAATATATTCAGTGCCTTAAATCAGGAAATCTTTCTTTGTAACACCTCCTCTTCCTTGCTGCACTGCAGCTACAGAAACTCAGCAGCTCCCTCCCTTCATCTTCCCCACGAGCCCACCGTCCGGGTTGCACACACCATGTCCTCCCCCAGTGTCTCTGTGACATTCAGAGACACTTAAAACATCCCCGATATATGTAAGTGGGATGTGTTTCCAGGGCTCTTAGGATACAGTTGTATTTTGTTAAATCATGCGGGTAGGAAAGCATTGAGGAAATTTCTGGCATACCAGCTGTCTGACCTGGCTTATTTACACGATGCTAATGCTAGGAAACGCGCTAGTTTTATAGCCCTGGTGATTTGAGACTAGTTATCCAGAGAAAGGCAGCAGCAGGGAAAAGGACACACCAGGCTTCCTATACACTAACTTCAAACCCCATCTCAGCCCCAAGCCTCGTGTCCCAGCCCCTGCCCTGGGCAGGCTGCGTGCCCCCTTCACTGGCACTGCCCCATGCACGGGAGCAGTCCGCACCGACCCCAGCCGGGGCAACTGGAAGGATGCTTGGCTGCACATCTGGAGCAGGTCACCGAAAGACTTGGAAAAACCGAGGCCACACGGTTGACCTGGCTGCTGCGGGGTGGAGCGGCAGAAATGTCCCTACATGCAGGATTACCAGGCCGCTGTCCTTGCCAGTGCTTGCTTGTCCCACGTGCGGTTTTCTCCGTGGGTCTGGCAACGGCAGCTAGAGCACACAGACTCCAGGGAGACCTTCAGTTATAAAGCACAACACCTGGAGGTAACGCTTCCCAGTCTGCTTGCTGCCCATGAGGAGGGAAAACCAGAGGAAAAAATCAGAAATTATTTTCAGGCAAATTATTTTCAAGCAAAAAAATAAAAATAAATTAAAAAAACCCCTCATAATGAAGTATTTCTTTTGATAGATGACACAGATTTGAGATATGAATTTAATACCCATCATCTTTTTATGTGTGTGTATATATGCATGCACGTGCACATGTATGTGCGAACCCATGGCGGCGGGAGAGGACGAGGTGCTCGTTAGCAGCTTGCGAGGGACACAGGACACCAGCCACCCCATCAAAGCACAGGCCCCCTGAGTGTCACAGCAGAGGCTCAGCCTGGTTTGGCAGAGGCACCAGTTCTCAGCCTGCCCCTCGCCCCTGCAAAACACCCCGAAAGGGCCCACACTGCAGGGTGTGAGGAGAGGGGGACCAGGCACCCCCCTGCCCATCTCTGCAGCCACAGGGCTTGGCCCAAAGCCCCATGTGGGGTGGGCTGTGGGACAGGGAAGGGAGGTGCCTGGTTAAGAGCCCGGGGTGCTCGCTGCCCATCTCTACGCGTTTTCTGCACGGAGCGCTCAGGTCGGAAAGGCTTTGCGAGTAGGATGGATGATATTTTCTAGACAGAAAGCCAGCGTTACGAAAGAGGCATGAGCAGCTACGTCTCACCTCCTTTGCACTTTCCAAGGGAAGTCTCCCCATCTCCCCTGTGGTGGGGTGGGCTTCTCCTCCTCCTGAACAGCACCATCCTCCCGCAGCTCCCAGGCGCTGCGGAGCCTGCTGGGGCGATGGTAATTTCCACCTCGGGGAGATAGCCACAGTGAGCCGAAGAACAGCAAACTGAAAGCTGAGGGAGAGGCTGGAGGAAAAGGCAGGGGGAAGCCAGCTTGCCTTCACAATCCTCCTTTGATCTGACAAGGGCTGGGTGAGGGAGACGATGTTCCTCATCTAAAGCACCCGGTTGCTCACTTTGCAACTGCCTTCAAGTACAGTCAGGAGCAAGATTGCTGCAACGCACCAGAACCAAAGCCCAGAAACTTTTTTTGCAGTCCTTCCTCCCAGCTAGACAAGGAAAATATGATTATCGTTTTATTCCTTTGCAGGGCACTATCCACACCACCGATTCTTTGCTTCCCTTCTAGGTCTGCTCCTTCCTTTCAATTCACCTGGAAAGCAGCTGTTCTCCCTTCTCCATCTATCCTGTCCTTACTGCAGGCTGGCTTCAAACTCTGAATACAGTGCATCCTGCTACTCCTCCTTATCCAAGCCTGGCACAGGTGATAATCACACTTATTTCACCCATCTATGGTAGCTTTGAATGGCTAGGAATTTTCTGTCCTCATTTTGGAGCCCACGTTCCCTCTCCATAGGGAGGAAAGCCAGCTCTGCTGGCACAGGGAGCCTACGTAGTTTCCCTTAATCTAAAATAAGTTCCATATTAAACGACACCTGCTCTGTATTTGTGTTAGGGGAGAAATGACCTGAAAAATTCAGGAGCAGAAGTGGGAAGAGAGAGTGCCTGGCTTTACTGCTATTCCCCACACCCCTTCACAGGTCAGAGCATCTGTGTGAGTACCACACACTTGATCAGAGAGAGACCTAGAGGGCTGCTGCTCCAGGCTAGAGGTGTTTCTGAACATCCAAATCCATTGAGAAGTGCAGGGATTTCCAACCTCTTCCAGTTAATTTTTAGATATCCAAAACCTTTCCGGCACCAAAAGACTGACTTCTGCCCCTCCTTGAGCAGCCACCGCACACACACAGCTACCCGCAAAGTAGAACAGCCATAAGCCACATCCCCGCAACCCAGCTGGGCCACGCACCAGCACGAGCTCGGCTGTTTTCTCCCCGTGACTTGCTCAGCGGCAGTAAACTGGGGAGAGGAAACCAGGGCTTCAGCTGCAGCCTCCTCTGAGCACCTGGGACTGGACTCTAGCTGGGACTCAGGATGGGTTTGCTTACTGAGAAAGAGGACAGCTTCTCTTCCTTGTTGAGATGCATTTGCCATGACACACACTTTTGTTTTTTTAAACCCAGCAACACCCTGTCAGCAGTGCTCTAGTTTTTAGTCACGTCTGCGGCACTCCTACTTCTCAGTCTCCTTCCTGGTGAGGCCTCCTCACCTTCTCACCTGCTGCGAGCCTGAGTGTTGTGCCTCCGGCAGAATCAGCAAAGGAAAGGAGAAATGAAAGCAGTGCCTATTCCCAAGTGCCTTACAACCTGTTCTCTCCGACGATCTCTGCAGTAAGCCTGCTCCTCTCTATTGCCACAGGAACCACAGCATTCCCACCTTCTTCCCATGTGGTTTTCACTGCCTCGCACGCCACTGCGATGGATGCACCGAAGAGCGCAGCCCATCTCTGTCACCCAGGGTCCTCGAGTGCTTGCGAACCTTCTTGCAGAGCTCTGCCTCGTGTGGAATTGCCTTGTTTGTGGATGTGCTTTCAGCAGTGGCTAACACAAGCCTCCAGCCCTACTTCCATCGGGGCTGAGAAAGCCAGCACCTTTTTTAAACTGGGCCTAATCCCATTGCAGCGGGCCAGTTTTCTCCATACACCCACCATATACAGCTCATTTTCAAGACCACTTATTAAAATGGAGATGCTATAAATGTTTACTCTTAGTATGCAGAGCTTAGGACAAAAATAAAACCCAACAAAACCCAAAATCTGTTTTCCTCATCTCCAGCCGCCAGAATTAATGATGCAGAAACCAATGGGAGCAGCAGCTCTAGGAGATGACCTGTTCCTCTGCTCTTTCCACAGAGAGGTTTGAGGCAGGGGTGCAGTCAAGAAGAACTCAAGGGTAAGCAGAATTCACTTCTTATTTTAAGCAATGCAAAGTTTGCACTTTCCATGATACAGCAAAATAAGAACACATGACCCTGCTGAGTTATTTAATGCAACACTTCTGAATTAGCAAAAGGTGCCTTTGCTACCCATCTTTATAATTTTTCTTCCTCTGAAGTGGACAGATCTGCCAACACTGGAGGAAAGAGATGTTGGTTTCAGCACTACAGTGTATCCTGCACTTAGTACCAGTGGCAAAACGGAGCAGGAAGGACTTACAGACCTGACTGAGTACTGAGTTGGACCTTCCCCCATTGTGCCTTTGGGGTGAAGCCTGCAGTAAGAAGTAAATGTTATGTAATGTAGAAGAAGGGATGTTACCCCAGTGGGCAGAAAGGCACTGCAGGTTGTTTGACAAACCACGCGTGCTTGCTGAGCTCACGGTCTCACCTGGCCCTGCGCATGGTGACTGTCACCCTGACAGGCCACCTCACACCTGGCTCTCAGGTGACTGCTTACACCCAACTCCTCTGGCTTGGTCATTTCTCCCATTCACAGCCACATACCAGCTAGATGGGATAACAAGCTATTCATGGACTAGGTGAAAAACCGCGGAATGGTCTTTGTGCCAAGTGTATCAGGTGGAAGATGCTAAAAATAATAGCATCCTTCACAGTCACACCCACACAAAGCAGCAGTAAATGTCCAGGCAAAGCCCCAGGACCCGCCTGAAGCTAAGCCTTGGACAAAACTCCCGGAGCATGGCCACCTTCCTGGGAACAAACATCTCTCTCCTAGGCACAACATCATCTTCTGTCCCTCTAGTAACCCCAAAAAGTGGCTGCATTGAAAAACATTCAAAAAAGACTAATTTGTATGAAAAACTATCATCTTATTCCCTGCCTACCATCTTGAGCTAAAAAAAAAAAGCCATACTCTAGCTGAAAATTGCTACCAGCCTGTGTGCCGTGCACAGGAACGCATAACACGCACCAGCAACCGTTTATTATTGACTTCTGACCCCGAGGGCAGTTTCCATTTCTTGCCCGCTGTCTCTGCTTTCCAAGCAGCACGCACTGGAGGCGGCGGGGCTGGCGCTGCCCCCCGTTCTCTGCCATTTGCTTCTGCGCAAGAGCAAAGCCCTGGAGCACCAGGGGAGCTGCCAAAGTTCCATCCTTCAGAGGGAACCTCTTCTGCACCAGGGAGGGAAGCAGCCCGGAGGCTGCGTGCATCTTAGGTAGGGGATGAAATTAATCCTTAAGCTGACTTTAGGAGGAGCTGCCATTCACCCTGGGAAAAGCAGGCAAGACGAGGGAGAAGAGAACCAGCAGGCTTCCTGTTCGGCAGTGTCTGCAAATGAAACCATATTGTAAAGTGTCTCTGAAGGGGACAACAGGGAAAATCTTCAGAGGGAAGAGAAGCTCCCTGCTGACAGCCAGAAGGTGGAGGTGGTGAAAGAATGGCCACAGGCATTTCAGAATCAGTCTATCTGTTCTGCGACTTCTGAAGAGAAATCTGAGAGGTGCAAACCATCCTATATCTTCTCCTGTCCTCGGACACTAGGGAACTCTCATCTCGTCCCCAGTTTTCCCAGTAGGAGAAAGCAGTCTGACCCAGGATTGCTAGTGAAGGTTTTTGAATAGAGGTGAATGGCTCCCTAAGCCATCTTGCTGTTACTGCACTGCATTAAATATACGGAGATAACACTGAAATCGGTAATTCTGTGTCCTGTCAAACAGAATAAGGAGACAGTCACTTAGTTAAGATGCTATGGTGTATCGACCCAGCTCCGTGCCAACTCCGCCAGGGATCGTACAGGGTAACAGATTCCGCTGCAGGACTAGCGTCCGCAGCAAGGACCAATGGACAGCAAGCCCCTCGCCGCAGGAGGCTGAGGGTGTGCCTTGCTGGTTACAGGGAGCTGCTCACTGGCTCTCAGGTACGCAAGCGGGACGTTTCTTCTTCAGACCTGATACATCCTGGTGTCAACTTCATACACCTTTTAAAAAGTGGCTGCGGGCAGCAAGGACGAGAGCCTTTTATGTACAGCCAGTCCTTCCTGGAGGGGATGTTCAGCACCCAACACAACTACTCGGTGACGCAGAGGGAGTGCGCTGGCTGTAAGTGAGCGTGTCGCAATGATTTTTCTCAACTCCTGCAGAGGCAATTTGGCATCATTTCAGTGACAGTGTATCAAGAACACACAGGAATTCACTCTAGTGTCAGCATGACTTCTATTTATTTATTGCTGTCAAAATGCACAGTGAAGGAAGGCCCGATGCGGCTACCTCCGGAGTACAATACTTCTGTAAGGTCTGATATTGTGGCTTTTGATGGTAATAGATCAAAGGTGCTGCATTCACAAGCCACAGGGTGATTTTCCTAACTGCCTGAATTACAGACGCACTCCCTGGCTGTCCTTTTTTCTGTCCCATCCACCATCTCATAATATAGACTTTGTAACTGGAAAATAACCAGAGATGATGTGAGGAGAGAATAAAGGGGAAAACTAGCTCTGGATTGCTTTCTCACAGCCCTTCAGCCTTGTAGGAGCAAGAATTCATTTGTGGCTTTCTAGCACGCAAGCATGAGCGGAAAACCTACAGAAGGAGAGGTGCATTAGGGAAGAATGCAAATTGTCTTTTCCTATCGCATCACCTATCATCACAAAAATGTCAGTCTCCAGTGCTGGACCCTCTGACTGTATAAAACCTCCCATCGCCTGGCAGAAGGATACCGGTCAGTAACTGTCTGAAATGGAAAGTACAGTCTGTGCCTTCAAGGCTTTTCCTCTGGTCACACCAGAGTGACTCCCTCCAGCTGCATCACACCCTCCCAGTCTGCTCTTCCACCCAGCATCACTGCCTCTCCTCTGGCTGGCAAGCCAGGGCTCCCCTTCCCAGCCTCATCCCTGATTTCTCCCTAGAAACAGCACTGAGTTGGTAGGGATTGACTCGGGTGGCCTGGGAGCAAAGCCTGGGAGTGGGCAGCGTCAGTCTGCATGGGACAGGTAAGCAGCTACCCTGCTGTCACTGGCTGTAGGTGACACCCAGGGGTACAGCCCTGAAAGCCCCCTGCTCTGCAGCCTTACTGTACCGCTGCTGCTAACCTCATTTCCTTTTGTACCGTTTATACCTTTGTTTCCCCATCTGTCCCACAGGGATAACAGCACCACTGAGTGTGCTTGTAAGCACCCCACAGTGCTGTTACTACAGCCTGGGTAACTGTTGGCCAGCTGCTTGCTCCAAGAAGGTGACCGAGGCTGCAAAGCCTCCACATGAAAGTGATTTCTTTCCTGTAACATATAAATGACCACACACAGGGCAAATCCTGCCCTGCAGTAACAACATAGTGAGCACACGGGAGGGGACAGAAGCCAGGCAGAAGCCCACCTCCAAACAGGCTGTCCACAGTGCCTCTCCCAATCCAGCCCTGACATGCCAGATGTCCCAGTTAGACTGAGATCACCTGGACTGCAATTAATAGGACTGGTAGAAAGCATTACAAAGCCTTGGATGCAGGCTATTCATTGCAGCACATACAGAGATTACTTCCCCAGCTCCACAGCCCTGACAGCTTGCTGCTGCCACTGTTTAATTCTTCAGGTGGTAGTGGGTTTTGCTGCTGGGCACTCCTCACCCACCCGTCCTCCAGCTTGTCTTACAGGTGAGGAAGCCATCAAAGCTGAGTCAAAGGCTCCTCCACACTGAATCTGCCTGTAGATAACACTTTGCACAGCATGTAGCTCTGCTCCTGCTGCTGGCAGGGAGACAGCTGGATGTCCCAATATGGAAAAAAAAAGTGCAGAGGTGGCCCCAGATGTTCTGCGCACAGTCAACACAACACAACCCTCCCTCCAGCTCACGTTGATGCTGCCGAGTTACCTACAAGTCCTTCTCTGCATGTGATCCTCCTTGGAGCCAAATCCAGATAACCCTCGGGTTGCCTTCATCTTGTGTGGCTACCGCTTGCTTGAAGGGGTGTAGCATCAAGAGGTTGCGCTGTGTTTGAAACTACTGCCTGCGCTGGGGAAGCTGGGACTGCTGCGGTCTTCGGGAAACGCGCCCCAGCGAGGTGCTGATTGACTGGGGGGTGTGCAGCTAGCCATTTCCTAGAGGGAACCAGGCAGAACTGGGTAAGCCGTGTCCAGCTAGGGAGGCTGCACTAGCTGGAGCACAGCCCAGTAAAGGGCTTTCTTAGAAGCGCTCGTGTTTGGCAGACAGGCTAGACAGGAAAGGAAAGAAGAGGCACTTCCTAAGCTACAGTCTGTTGTTCACTTTAAGACCAACAGCGGCATCTTGGCAAAACATGGCTTAACATAAGCAGCTGAAGCAAACAGATTGGGAGTGATCAGCAGAGGAGGTCTGCCAGGCTACAGGGAGCATTCAAACTAAAGCAAAGCTGCTGAGGGAATCGCCTACACACAACTTTCCCCCACTTTCGCCACCAAAGGGCAAATCTCCCTCCTGACCCTAGTGCTCAATGGCGCAGCTTTTGCAGAGCTGAACGGGGCAAGTTGAGATCAGAAGCCCCCTCCCAACAAGTCACTTTTCGTCCCCCGAAGCAGAATCCTTTTGTGACCTCATGATTTGATAGAGAGTTTCCCTGAAGTGCTGGTCCCGGCTCAGTCTTTTGGCTGTTTCTTTCAGCTCCTCAATGTTTTCAGCTTCTGCGTGCGAGAAGATGAAGGACTGGGACTGCTTCACTGAAACAAGAGCAGCACAGGAAGGTCATCAGGGACACAAATGGAAGACAGAGCTTCACTAGAGTGCACGAGCCATGCGATCAACACGACCGAGAGCCTGGCAAGGGATAAGCTAACCACTGTGCTCTAACAACTTCACTTTACTGTTGTCAGAGGACAATTTTCATGCTGGCGTCATGGAAAACCACTGTTCTTTACAGCTGTCTCTGACTCAGGGTTCTACGTAGAACCTGACCTAATCCTGCAGGTAGCACTCTGATTGGATGGGACGATGTCCAGGTGTCCCTTACAACCCAATTCAGCCTGTGATTAAGCATTCAGATAAAGTCAGCTTCAAACGTTTTTTTTTAGGGCCCCAGGACCATCGCAGCAGTTACTTTTCAACATACATGAAGAGACAGGAAACCAGTACACAGACTCGGTGCCTGCTCTCTGGGTAAGGAAGCTCTGTTTCTCTGTAGCTCCATTCTACTAGGGAATATGAAATACAAACCACGTTTTCAGACCTCACTGCTCTGTCCGCCCCATCTGCACCTATTTGCTCTTGCAGGACATAGAATAAGAAGCTGCCTGATACCTACAGTCATTCCACGTAGCGCTGGCTCTCCGGCGGTGGAAGCGGCAGCTCTTTATGCGGCGAGTGGCAGCCTTGTGGATGTACACAGAGTTCTTCATGATCACAGGCATCTTGGCCTCCAGCTCAGCGTTGCGGATGCACTCTTCAAAGAACTCTGAGGAGAAGACACCACTGTGAGCAGTGACGGGAGAGACACTACAAGCAATGAAGCAGTCATAAGGGGCTGGACTCACTGATGGGCTGAGCCACGTAAGGATGTTCAACACCTCCCTAGACCTTCATGAACAACAACCCACAGAGCACCGCAATATCATCAAAATGAACAAGTTCAAAGTGACAAAAAACTCTAGTCCCCAACTAATACTTTCTCAGATTATACAGGGAACTGCAGCCATCCATTCCCCATCAATCATTCCCACAACTGCACATGATTCAACTGTCAAAAGCCTCTGATGTTAGGTTAAAATATCTCAACTCTCCTGCACCAGAAGGGTCTGAAACCTTGCTCATCGCACTTTCTCTGAAGGGCTTTTAAAACCGGTCAAGTCTACCTGTGGAAAGGGAGGTGTCGGGAACACTGCCATGGGCACGCACACCCAGGCCACACGTGGCCAGGGACTTCTTACAAATAGCAAATAGCAATAGCAAATGCTAGCACATACATACACACATAACGGGCTCCATGCAAAACCCCATCTCCAAACTCTGACAACATTATTCTGTCCCCATCTGCCACACAAGCTGTTTTTCCTGGCCCTCTTTTGAAGAAAACATCTCCCACAACCTGAGTTTGGGAATGAGTGTCAGGAGACATTCAGTGCCAGAGGTTACCCACTATGTCCTGTGCAGGTGGCTCAGCTCCAGCTGAATGCTGAACTCAACACGTCCACTTTAGCTCTGTTTTCTTACCATGGCTCTCAGCCAGTGGGATTAAGTTCAGAATCATGTCCTTTTGTCTCATTTTAGAAATGTGATGTAAGAACTAGTGAACAATACTTATTTTATTTACCTATTTTTATAAATATGAGTATATTTTTAAAAATATATCTATCCATGTATCTATACTTACATGTGTAACAGTGCTCAGAATGCCACAGAACTTTTTGACTTTTCTATATTGGCCCAACACATCCACCTTTCTTTGAAATGAAGGCTTAACTGCACAGATGCATCGTCACCTTAAGTTTCCCCTTGCACCCTACTTGAGGATGGGAAACAAGCAAGACTTCACCCAATTGAAGCTGCTCATGTCAATTCCCAAACTTGACTCAAGCCAGTTGCTAGGATAATGCCTCATCTTAAAAAAAAAAAATAAAGAAAAAAAGGCAAAGAAACAGGGATAAGCTGTGAGGAACCTGAGTCTCTCACCTGACCTGTGGGCCACAGTCGTCTCGGCATGGCAGTTCTGTGCCGATGCAGTGATTCAGCTCTAAGGAAGGATCCAAACTTCACCTGCTGGGTTACCTACCAGCATGTTGCTACAGCACTCAGGGCCCTCCTTAAACTGCTGATGTTCTCAAAACCAAGGCTGAGAAGAGATTATCTTGAGAGGAATCAGAGGACTCTCTAACTCAGACCTAATTAAGTCTTTACAGCTCTGCCACAGCTTGACATTGTGGAAAGCATTTGCTCATCTCTGCCCCTACGTTTGTCTTCCACCCAACAGGGAAGGCTGGGATAATTTTGCCCTCCTTTGAATGCAAAACACCAAGCACCTGCATAACACATTCTGGCTCCTTAAAAGGGAGGTGTGGTTGAGGGACGAGGGGTTGGGAGAGCACACTGTGTGCATTTTTGCCAATTTGGGAACTTCCTTTTGCGGTGGAGAAGATGGGAAGAAATATTTCCTCTCAGAGCTCGCTCATCAGTAGAGAGGATGGATGACTGACTTACTTCTCAGGTTACTGACATCTGCTTTCATCTTCTCCTCTTTCTCTTTATTGCAATCCAGAGAATCTAAGCCTTGCTCCAAGCTCTGCAATGCTTCCTCAGCTTCTCTCAGTCTCTTCTCCAGATCCATGCGCACCTTCACCTCAGCCTGAGGGAGGGAATAGAACTGCTGAAAGACAGCTTGCATCTCAATAATCACCCTGCTAACTCACAAGGTCTGTGAGGGACCCACGAAGCAGATGAAAATGGCAAGACAGCAGTAAGGAAAGCCACCAGAAATATTGTAAGACAATGTAAAAGTTGTTCCTTATGTCTTCAGTCAGAATCTGAATTTGAAGTCTAAACTATTTTAGTAATTCTCCTTTACTCTGGCTTTTATTTTCACAGCTTCCCTCTCATTGTATGAACCATGTGGAATCAGAGATGTTATTTCAGCATGCGAGTTTGAAAGTTGCTTATGCAAGTACTTGCAGTAGGAGAAGCAGGAGGGCAACTTTCCAGCTGCGACAGACTTGAGATAAAGGCAGTCAGTTCCCACAAACTGGTGTACAGCAATCAGTTTCAGAAACAAAACACAAGAAAAGTTAGAAATAAAGCTATCAGTAGTAGTAGCTTTACAAATACCTACTACAGCTTAGGTCAACATAGCATTAGCTTGGCCAAGCGGAAGGTTACAGGATAAGAAAATCTTGGAGGTGCAGGAAAAAAGAATGGTTTTCTTTTTTTTTCCCCAGATATTTGTAGAAGGAGGTTGAGTGTCTAAACAGCCAACAAAAAGCATAACCTTTACATTATTTAGATTAAAATTAAATTACATACTTTGTCCATACCTTTGCATAGATTAAAATATCTTCCATTTTTAGGATAACAAAGGAGGCTGGTACCTCACCTGCATTTCTCTGCTTTAGAACTTGAATTCATGCAGAGGTTCCTGAAGATTTACAAATCTTAAGACTCGGAGCACAACTGAAGACAGAAGATTTCTGCTCAGTTCTGCAATGTCCATATTAACATTTCTTTGAAATAATCCTTATTCTTGATTGTGTCTACTTTCCACTCTTACTTTTTTCCCCTCCCTCCGTCTTTAGATTATACTTTTACAGTAGCAAATTAAAAGACTTTTACTGAATGGGTTAATCAGGGCTCAGAACGAGAAAATAAATAAATAGTGGTACGTAGACACAACATGGCAACTTCATGTGTTACCATGATATGAAGCATAGCAAATGAAGATTTGCAACCACAAAATGAAAACAAATAAAATCAAGTCTCCCACTTGATTGGGGATGAACTGAAAGGGAAAATGAGACAACTCTGGGCCCAAGGACACCAATATGTGACATATGCAGGAATACCTTGAGGTCTCTCTCTGTCTGCTGCTTCTCCGCAGTCAGCTCCAAGAGTGAGTTCTGCAGCGCTTGTGACTGGGAAGAGTAAAACTCCCGCTCCTCCTCCAGTGCTCGGGACCGCTCCTCATTCTCCTTCATCCTGGAGCATGGCACAGCAAAGGAAAACGACCATTCCCACCCCAGCACAACTCACAGGAAGGAAGGGGCTCAGCGTCCTGATGGAGCATGCTTAACTACCTGGCTGCCCTGAGCAAAGAGGCGCTAACAGGAGCGCTGCTTGTGTTGCACTTCAATAACACAGGTGTTGCTGGAGAAAGGTCGGGTGGACAGCTCTTGAATGGAACATTCTCAACCTCCAGACAAGAAGTGTTTTGTGCTCCTGGACCAGCCCATGAATACCAAATGGATTCTCGTGCCTAAGTCCTGATTTGAAAGGAGCAGGCCCAAGTGGCAGCAAGGAGTTCAGCTGCCCTGCCTCACATTGTCCCCCCTGAAGCGTTTGTAACCTGAACTCCTGCCGTGGGAACCAGACAAGTTTCCAGATTTGTCTCGTGCTGGCAACCAGAAAGCAAGTCAGCAGACAGTCACATTATTCGGTACCAGTGAGCCTGAGCAGGCCACAAGTGTCCTCTGCCGCACCCAAGAATGGAAATTATGAGGGATCTTGCCTCTCTGTGAGTCTCAGGATAAACAGGGGAATACTTCTGAAGTGAGCCTAAGTTTAAGCTTAGACATATTTAGCCGTACTCTTTCTGATTGCCTCTCACCTCCGAGGGGGGAAAAACTGCCTCTTTTCCCAGCACCCTCTTCACACTGGGTCATGTCTTGTCCCACATCCTTGTCTCTGGCACCACTGTGACCCCCTCTGCCCCCCCTTCACCTTTTCTCTGCCAGGATTTTCTCCTCCAGAAGTTGCTGCATCTTCTCTTCGATCTGTCGCAGGCTGCTATGCAGTCCCCAGATGGGGCTTTGCTCCTTGCTGGGGCTGGTTGGAGGCAGGAGCTGGCCCTCATTTTCTTCCAACATCTCCAGCATTTGCTGCTTTTCCAAGGAGAGGTCCTTGAAGAAGGGCAGAGATTGTGAGTATCAAACAAGCCTAACAATTCTGCACCTGGCTCCATCCTATTGAGGCCCTCCATCCTTACATCCACATGCCTCATTTGGGCTAAAAACAGGAATAATAAAAGCTGGTGCTCATTTCACCTCATGAGGAGCAAGCCTCCACCACAGCCTTTGCTATGCAGGGGGGTGAGAACCTGCAGGCGCCTTTGACATGATAGACTAGCAAGGGCCCAGCTCAGGGACTGGAGCCTTCTGCTTCCCTTGGTGCATCACCAGTGCAGGCAGCTTCCCTGCCTTCCCTCACCTTGCTCCTCAGTGTGAACTAGAGGCATCCCCTCTGTGGTACTTCTAACTGCAGGGCAACAGACATATGATACTGTTTTCCCATCAAGTATTTGGTCTGGTGTGCAACTAGGATATGAATAGTCCTTCCCCAGCTTTCCAGTTCTTTTTTCATACCCATAACTGCAGGCAAGGAGGAGAGCTCAAAGGAACATCAGCAACAGGTTTTTGGACAAGCTTGCGGGATCTGACACAACAATTAAGAATGATGCTGAGGCTTCAGAAAGCCAGCTGTGTGGACATTTCACAAACAATGTATGTTTAGAAAAGCCACTTACCACCAGAGTGATACCAAGTAGTGAAAGGGTTTTATACATCAACATCCAGTTTCCTAAACTCCTGTGTGCTACATGATTCCCCAGGAACCATGGTCCCTTCAGTGGACAAGGAACCCCGCTCTGCTGTTCCAATTTCCACCAGGACTTCGGGAGTTGCAGTTAAAAACAATCGGAAAGCTATCATAGACTAATAGCCATGTTGGCTGGAAGGGATCCTCTGGCAAAATCACAGAAGCTTAGAATTGTTTTGGTTGGAAAAGGCTTTTAAGATCACTGATTCCAACCATAAACTAACACTGTCAAGTCTACCCTAAACCATGTCCCTGAGCACCATATCTACATGTCTTTTAAATCCCTCCAGGGATGGTGACTTACCCGCTTCCCTAGGCAGCCTGTTCCAATGCGTGACCACCCTTTCCATGAAGAAATATTTCCTAACATCCAATCTGAATCTCCCCTGGAACAGCTTGAGGTCATTTCCTCTCATCCTATCATTTGTAACTTGGGAGAAGGGACAAACCCCCACCTCTCTGCAACCTCCTTTCAGGTAGTTGTATAGAGCTATATGGTCTCCCTCCCCTGAGCCTTCTCTTCTCCA
>NW_010242155.1:0-532 GCF_000690775.1 Eurypyga helias | reverse complement strand
GAGAGGAAGGGATGGAGGTGTGCGGGTAACAGAGGGAAGGTGAAATGTGTGCGTGGTGGAACTGGGTCATAATCGCAGAAAAAGCTGACAGAATAGTAGGGCGAGAGCGAGGGTAAATGTGGTCTGAAAATCAGGGCTATAAGGGAAATGAGGGTTATAAGGGAAATGGATTCACCTGCATTTTGGGCCTCCCAATTTTGGCCTACCCAAAATATATTTTTAGGTATCTGAGCTGTCAAGAGTTAACTTTCTGAAATCCTACTGCATGTATTCACTTAATATCTCATTAAGGAAGGAAGTTAATGGAATATGCTTATAGTTTATTCCTTCATTTAATCAGCAGCACCCAGCACTAACTTTAATCACAGTTCAGTTGTGTATTCTAGGGCTTTTTCTTATCTTGTAGTATAATACATACTTCTTAGGGGCATTTTTAATAGCAGGCATTTGTATTGCAAATAGAACTCCCTAGTTTTCCAGACGGTCTTTGGTTGCATTTCTGTTAGATTGAGCAAACTGACACTGAATTCAG
>NW_010242154.1:0-5721 GCF_000690775.1 Eurypyga helias | reverse complement strand
CCCCTTCCACTCTGTGATTCTTTCTCTGCAGTTCTGTGAGGCCAAGGAGTGTCCATTCTTACCCCATCCCTGGGGGTGTCCAAGGCCAGGCTGGATGAGGCTTGGAGCAACCTGGGCTATGGAAGGTGTCCCTGCCCATGGCAGGGGGGGGGACTGGGTGGGCTTTAAGGTCCCTTCCAACCCAAACCAGGCTGTGATTCTTAGTATGTTGTTCTCTTTTCAGAATTCCCGATAGAGGCTGTTGGAGAAGAACAGACTGATTCTGGTTATATCTCTGTAAAGGACCATTCATAGATAGAGGTGCCCCTGTAGGTGTATGGCAATGTTGATGTAGATACCATAAAATGACTACTGAAATGATTTGGACCCCAGTTCTACCACTTTTGTATTAGTTAGTGTCTACTATGCGTGCAATTCCTCTGATCTATTCATTAATCACTTTGATACAAAAGCTCCCCCCAATTTTTAATTGAGACTGAGATTGTTAAAATAAATCATAGCTGTGAATTTGATATATTTTATATTTTGTACAGTATTTTCTTTAATGGCCTACTCTGAAAGAAATGCAGATTTAAACAGAGTATAGTAAGTTTATAGCATGGAGATTCAGATTAGCAGGAGGTAGAAGCTGAGATTCAAGCACAGAGAAACAGATTTGCAGGTGGGATTTGAAAGGAGCTGAAAATCAATAGAGTTGAAAGTTCCTGGGAGCTCCATATGGCAAGAACTGTGGGAGAGAAGGCTCTCAGCAATGTGCCACTGTCAAAGGCAAGAGAGGGAGAGGATGATGATGATGTATGTGTGGAAGTCAATGATTAAATGTTAGCTTTGGTAATCAGACACAACTGGAAAATACACAAATATACACCTACTTCATAGAACAGAATGAATTACTGGAACAAAGTGGCCAGCTGGAGAGTAGAACAGAAACTACAGAACAAATAGTTAAAAGGAAAAAGATAATTTAAAAAAAAAAAGAATAGAAGCATATGCTGGCATGCAGGAATTGGAGAGTATGTTAAAATGGCAGTTTTCTAGCACTTCATCTTAAATAGTGGTGAGAAAGACCTCTTTCTTTTAAGAAAGTAGTCCATCATTTTAGACCATCTGTGGTTTGCTTGCATATTATCAATGAAGGGAATTTTGTTCTTTCCGAAGTGTGCAGAGTAGGACTACAAGGGACAATGGTGCTGGTGTTTGATGCAGGGAATTAAAAACAAAAAAAAAGAAGAAAGAAGAAATGTCAATGGGTGGAGGAGGCAGTCAGATGACAGAAGAGCAGAGGCACCTCATCTCCAGTGTGGGCTCTCAGCGATGCCTCATCCGTTAGTCAACTGTCCCCTTCTTTTTCACTCGGTGATGAGGTGCCTGGATGGAGCTAAAAAGGACTGGAAAAGGCCAGCTTTATGCTGATCTTTAAAATAATTCAAATTCTAACGTATTATTGGCACTTTTGACAGAGTGCCAGTCATCGGACGACCATCTGGGAGGCACAGCAGTGGCTGTCTCCCTCGCTGCCCATCCTCACCCACGCCCAAACCCCGATGCTTTGTAAACCTGGCAGCTGGTTTTCCAGTTAGATTTTTGTTCTTGAAAGAGGGGAAATGGTGATAGTAAAAGTAGCTTCTGATTATTATGTACAAAGATTTGCTTGTTCACACAGTCCGTGTGAAAATACTGAGCCTAATCCTGCCGCTGCTGAGCTGTGTGGGTTCCCGCTGACGAGCACTCAGCACCTCTGCGTATCAGACACGGAAACCTTGACTTGCTGAACCACCCCAGGATGGAAAGAATTAAACAGAAGGTAGCTCATGCCGGAACGTAAAACTGAAATACAGAAATACATTCCCGTGGTGCTGTCAAAGATGCTTATAGCTTTATTTCAGACTTAATTGTCTCGATAGCGTCTCAGGCATCGTCGGAGCCAGAAATGAACACCACGTGTTCTCAGCGGTGGCCCAGCAGCGCTGGGTAGTGGCTGGGCTGGTTGAGGTTTTGTTCCTCCAGGTCAGGGGGTGTGAGCCGCGTCCGAGTCCCCTTCGCCCGCGGAGGGAAGGGCCGCTCCTGGCGCAGTGGGGACCTCAGCGGCCAGTGGAAGGACGGCATTGACAAGAGCGGAAGGAAATAGCACTCGGGGACAAAGGTGGCATCTGCAGTGAGTCATTTGGAAGGAGGGGAAAAGAAGTCAGGATCCTGCAAACCCCAGCTGGAACAATAGCAGAGCCCTGGAGAGGGGGAGGTTGAGGGAACAGCACAAATTTCCTAGCCACAACATTCCTGGTTGTTCTATGGTGTTGACAGTGAAAGCTTTTATTCCTCTCCAACTCGCGTAATCCCAAGAATGCTGTTCTTGCCATATGCAGCCCACTGGTGGTTTTTTTAAGAAGTTTTGCCTGCCTTCCCTTCCTCTGCAGCTATGAATTATATGGACTTGTATTGCTTAACTACAAACAGGATTTTCCAGGTGGAAAATTTTCCAGATCTTGGTTAAGAAAAGAAAGATTATCGAAATACAAGCCACCGGAGTCATAAAGCCCCTTGGATGCAGGTTGGGAAAAAAAAATGACTTAGAGGAGGAAGCTCAGTGTGCAGCGAGCAGCTCGGCGTGACTGGAGGTCCCCGCGGGTTCGTAAAACAACAAGGCAGAAATGGTTGGGACACTCAGATGGTTTACTAGCTCACGACAGAAAAACAAAGAGAACAGCTATGCCACCAATTTGTGTTTTATTGAAACTGTCAGAAGAGAGGAGGTGCTCCAGCAGTATTTCTCAGTGGAGAACAACGTGGTGTACACTTGACATAATAACGCGCTCAGCTGATCTTGCTCGGTTACTGTTTTTGACTGAGCCAAATTCATGCAATTTATAGCGTTCATTACTTTCCTTAAGAACTTGAGAACATTTGTATCAAATTGCATTATATTTCTCTAAATCTGGAAGAACTGTATTTCAGTGTTCGTTGCACAGTAAGAAGACAAGTTCCCACTGCCTGAAATGAGAGAGACTTGGACTAAAAAGCAGCGGATGTTTGTATTCGATTATACTGTGAAAAGACAAATGTTCAGGCCTTGTTCTTCACTGAAAAAACGGATACATCATTTGCCTCTTCATTAGGAAAAGATGTTGGAGAAGCTTTCAAGCTCCAATTGAATATTCTCTTATGACAGAACCCTGAGATCTGTAGTTGAAGGGAATTTCAGATTGTGGTAGATTTGGTTTCTGGGATGTAGACGTTGCGCAGCGCCCCCCGGCCAGCTGATGGGGGACAGGGCCCGTGTGGGCTCGTAGCAGCCCGTGGGAGTAGAGCGATGCTCACTTAGTGTTTAGGAGTGCTGAGCAGCAGAGGAGGAGTCACTGCAATTAGGGAGAACACAGACGAGCTGTGATTAATCGTTACTTTGACATTCATTGGGTGGGTGGTTGGGTTTTTGTTGATTGGGGTTTTTTTAATTAGGGTGGCATCGTAGTAATTTGTCCTTCGCTTGCCCTTTTCAAAGTGCTTTCAGAAAATTACTTCAGCAGTCTTCACACCACCTGAATGAAGTTGACCTACCCATTATTATTATTATTATCCTCATTTAGAAGGATGAGACTTTAGTCTGAGTTTAAATGATTTGCCTAAGGCTGAAGGAGTTATTTTTACCTTTCTGGTACCCTAACCTGTCTTCAGATTTATTGCAGCAGATCTTTCACGTCTTCCTTCAGAGGTGTATTGCAGAACAAATGCATAACCTTTTTAAAGAGATTTCTCCTTTAGACAGCACTGTGTCTAAAATTGTTATACTATTGTTTAAACAACGCAGGAAAGGATTTGAGAGAGACAGGAAATTACTTTTCTCATCTTACTCCCCCTGAAACGTGAAGGAAATTTGATAATAATTAAAAGATCCTAATTATGCCTTTTGGTCACTATCCTAGTATTTCCTGGCACACATGGTGTTATTTTCCTTCACAAATATTATAAACAGGCTGAAATTAAGATACTGAAAAAACCACACCACCTTAGTTAGGTGAACTGCCTTTTCATTCTTATCTGAGAAACAAAATGTTAACTTCATGCCCTTCAAGACAAGATTTGTCTTTTTTTAAAGGAACTTGAACAACTCTCCTGCGGTCCCTTCACTTGCTTCGGCAACGTATACTGCAGAGTTTCTTTTGCATTTTCCTTATGCTCCTCTGGTTCAGGTAATTTACAGTTGGGAGACCTGAAGAAGATTGCGTTTGTGAGGGGAGGGTTGGTTGGTTGTGTTGGGATTTTTTTAATGAGACGGGGGTTTTGCACCGGGGCTGGTGTGGTCTGGCTGATAAACTCAGCATCACAGACACTCTGGAAGTAAGAAGTGGAGAGCTGGCGATCAGGAACCCAAATAAGATATGGTGTGGTTGTGGCTGTACAGCAGAGCATAGAGGAGAAGCAGAATATCCTCTGCTTTGCAGCTGTTCTTAGCATGCGGACTAAAATGCATAGGCTCATCTTGAAGATACTGTATTTCTCCTGCATGTGCTTGAGTTGTGTCTTTGTAAAAGGAGGGAGAGCGACTGCAGCGCCAACGGGACTTGTTCTTCATCAGTCCTCTGCTCCCTCCTGCTCCCAACCCAGCCCCACAGACACCCTTCGGAAGCTTTTAGGAATAATGAGTAGCTGCCAAACTGAATTGTGCCACCTGAAGAATCCTTGCAGTAGTAAAATTGAAACTTGCCTTATGCTACTGAAAAGCGTTGGGCCAGGCGTGATGTTTTGGTTTGGAAAGCTCAGTTTTGGCTGTTTCTCCTCTGGACATCAAGACCAGCTTTCAGCTGGTTTGAAATGGTCGGTGCCCAACTATCACAAGATTTCACGGTAATCTGTGAAATTATAACTTCTCTGCTTACAGCATCACTTTGTATAACTGTGTATTTGTCTCTTTTTTCCTACTTTATCATGTGACTCAGCATACATGAGCTATGTGTGGTGACTTCAGCTTTCAGTTGTTTCTTCTGACACCACAGATGATTGATGGTAAAACTTTAAACCTCGTATGTTAGCCACCAACCTGAATAAACAAAGACCAGTGTGGCAGCTTAATATTAAAAGCTATAAAACCTTCCTGGGGGTTCAGGGATTAAATCAACTCACCAAAATGAATTTAAAAAGAAAAAGAAAAAACTTCTCGGGATTGAGGAAAAACGAACACAACAGTAAATGAAATAGAGCTATCCTCATCCAGCAGACTAAAGCCCTCCTGAGGGCTGAAGAATTGCAATTTTAAACATCTCTCAAGAGTGCAAGAGGAGACATAGTAGTTGTGGATCCTAGGGATGCAGCTTGAGGCTATAAAAGAACAAAAAAGCCTTTAAGGCATTAAAAAAAAAAAAATCCAGAAATCCCTGCAGGCATAGCTTTCATTGGTCAAAAATAAGTGTTAAAAAATAAAAACCTTCCCCCATTAAAATTAGTGTACATTAGCCCACTATATGTTTTTTTCAGTTGTAAGAAGTGATTCAGATTTTTGCCATGCGCTATTTTAATCTCTTGGGTCAATAAACCTTGATAGTAACTTCAGCCAAAAATATCAGCATGGTGTTTGTCTTAATAATAATAATTATCGGGGTGGTTGAAGTCTCCCATGAGGACCAGGCCTGCCATAATGTCACCTGTCCCTGCCCCCCCTTCCATCCTGACCAATAAGACAGAGCTCCATGAACTGCGGCTGATCACTGACATAGAGGGAGACACCCCCTC
>NW_010242153.1:14869-15224 GCF_000690775.1 Eurypyga helias | reverse complement strand
GGGGGGTTGGAACTAGATGGTATTAGAAGCTCAAACACAGTACAATATTAACTAACTTCAGTTACTCATGCCTCTCTTCTCCCTTCCTAAAGCAGTAGAAATGTTCTTCATACACAGTGGGAGCACAAAGAAGCTGCTCAGTCATAAAAGACTACCACCACAGCAGATTTCTTACAGCATGGCAACAAGAACTTCACAAATAATAAACAGGACAAAAATCAGCAGAGCGTGAAGAATCTTACCTGCTTTCATGGCTTTCTATTTCCCATACATTCACAGCTCTTATACCCAGTACACTACCACCTGATCTCTCTCCCCCTGACCTCCCAATCACTTCATCCTCTCCTATCTCTCT
>NW_010242153.1:0-14858 GCF_000690775.1 Eurypyga helias | reverse complement strand
AAAAAAAAAAAAAATCCAACTTGTGAAAAAACAACCACCTCTTCCAATCCCTTCTGCATGTTGTACAATTTTTTCCATCCTTGATGTTTACTAGATGGCAAGCAAGATCTCGTGAGTGAAAGCTCTTTTTCTCTTGCGTTTCTACAAAGCTAAGTACAAAGAAGCAATCCACACTGTTTGGGAGCTAGGGATAAGAGATGACTATTTGAAATAGAGAGCACAAAGCTAACAAAAGAGGATTGATCTAGCAAGCAACAGATCTGTTTAATTATTCCTGTTTTCACAGAATGGTTTGGGTTGGAAGGGACATTAAAGACCATCCAGTTCCAACCCCCCTGCCATGGGCAGAGACACCTTCCACTAGACCAGGTTGCTCCAAGCCTCATCCAGCCTGGCCTTGAAGACTTCCAGGGCTGGGGCATCCACAGCTTCTCTGGGCAACCTGTCCCAGTGCTTCAACACCCAAAAATTGGTATTTTCCATACCAATTCTATCTGTTCAGAGTTTGGACAATGTTTAGCCTCCTATCTTGGACAAAACAAAAGAACCTACAAACTTTTACTAGTTGACCCTTTGAATGTTCTCTCCTCTTTTCCATTTCCTAACAAATGTATCAGCTGCCAGAATAGATCTTCGCTACAAGACCAAATTAATAATTTGAGAGACCAGGCCCAGTTCTCTTGTAAACGCTGCTTTTCTTGCACTTTGATAGAAGAACACCACAGTGTGGTATCACCACATCAAACACACCATCTGTGCTGAATCACTGGAGGCTAACAATAAACAGCAAAAGCATAATGAGAACATTTCCTTCGCACCAAACCACACACATCTCTAGAATACATGTGAGAGTCTGAAATATGCTATTACGAAAACGCAGCGCTTCTTCACAGTTCACAGAAAATTCCATCTCTCAGTTATTTTCTGACTCTCTTGATTTATTGCAGTGACCACCATACACAGATATCACATAACTCATCAGTGACTCTGAGGAACAGCAAAGATGATCTCTAAGGTTGCTAGAAAATCAAAAGTTAGCGCAAATGCCTGACTGCAATTCTTCCTCAACAATCTTTCTCAATCTTTGCTCCCAAGAATCAAAATAAAAATTAAAAAAAAACCCAAACAAAACGCCAAACCAACCAACCAAAACTCCTAAATTGATATGAACTTATATTCTTTGGCAGCTCACATGCATCAGAAGATGTCAAAATACAGGTATTGGAGAGACAATTCTTACTTCACAATCATAAAGCCAAGGAAATTGTCCATGCTTAAACAAGTAACACAGCAATGCAAAGTGCTTTGTGTTAAAAACAGGGAAGCAAACACTCAGACGAGGTAAATTTTAAGCTTTAAGAACCACAGACTAGTACTGTTTTTAAATGGATGTATAAGATATAATTCTAGTACATATCTAGAGCAAGCATTAGGATGGATAAAGGTGACAACTCACAAAACAAAGAGGCAGCTGCCTAAAGTATCTGTGCACACAGTGAGTTCATTACCAGCACACTGAGAAAGTGTCACGCTGAGGCTGATACTCTTGTCCAATATTCAGTTTGTAAGGAAGAAACCCCATAGCTGGAGAAAATCCTTTCCTGCCAGACTATTGCTAGATTTTCATCTGGGAATTCCCAAACACATATTCAACCCTACCTCAACGTCCACCTCATAACAACCAAAAATATGACCTGTAATAGTGTAGTGACTTATGACAGTGTCAGAGAGCAGAGCCAGGATAAAAGCTTTCATTCCAACTACTTGATCCCATCTTCTCAAATGTAACACCACAACCTGTACATATGCTAAACCAGATTAGTGACAAAACCATTTAGATCACGATTTGCCTGAATTTTGGAGGGAGCAGAGAGGCATTTCAAACACAACTGCTAAGTCATAAGTGTTTGTCTGTTCTTACCAAACAAGCCCACGTTCCTTTGAGAAGAGTTTATAACATGCATGTCTTACATACTGACTTTTTCCCCCAAAGATCTAAATGGGTCTTATAAATATTAATTCAGACTACCATCTTTATGCAAGAATGTAATTATTCCATATTAAAATTAAAAACTGAATCTCCAGATCAAATGCAAGTTGTAAGAGAAAGGCTGTGCCTTTACTCAAATACTCTTAATTACAAAACCATTTTTTATTCCTGTAAAGTTGCAAAGCAGAACAGAACCATATTTTGTGCTACAACTCAGAATTCAAGCATTCTGAAAAGCAGTAGAAACTATACGCTGCACAATGCATGTAACATAAAACCACGTTTAAGAGATCAGATGTGCCATTTCTATACGGCTGCCCGAGACTCTCCGAATTCTCCATCCGAGGAGGTTTTCAAGGTCTAAGTAGATAAAGCCCTGGGCAACCAGGTCCTGAGTTCAGAGCTGTCCCTTTTTTGAGGAGCAGGTTGGACTAGAGACACCCTGAGATAATTTCCAACCTGAACTGTCCTACAATCTATCACAATCCAGCACACCCTGGATTGCACACTAGAAGTTCTTAATTGTTATGAACCCGCATTGTGTTCTCTGCCGGCAGCCATAATGAAAACCGGAACTTAAACTTCTTAAAGTGCACAGTATTAGTAACTGTTCTTCAGAAACCGAAGGCTGTAAATATTACATGAAAACAAATACTGTAAAGAACTCCTGATACCTTGACTTACTGTTGCTAGAAATAAATGGCAAAAAATTTGAACATAGTGAGAATTAATAATTATAGCCCCAAGTTTATCATGCCCTCAAAAGCCTGTGTACTTTCTACCATCTACATCAAAAAACTAAGATTAATCTTATGATCAAAAGGTAGATATGCTCCTGCTGCTCTTTCTCACGATCAAGGGCACCAGTTAGTATAGAATGAGCATTCAAACTCCCAAGGGACAACTGAGATTACTTTCTTGATCTGCTGAAGGATAATACAAAAACACCACAGAAGACACAAGCTCCAAACTATACAGCTTCAGAATATTTAAAGTGTTGTTCTTGATGTGCTTGGAATCTTTCAGTGCAGCCCAGTAAGGTAGCATCTGTAAGCTACAGAACACGCCCATTAAATTCTGTTTCCATCTACTCCAATAGTGTTTTCATTTTCCCTTCCTCAGCTCTATTCAGAACCTACCTATTTCCTAACACCCTTATAAAAAGTCACATACTCATCCTATCAAGGAAAAACCTTATTTATACAACAACAGAGGAGGGGAAGAAAAACACACACAGAAAATTATGTTCTCTACACTCTAGGCAATCACTATCACACCAAAATGCTTTCTTTGGCCTGTATTTTCAAAAGCGTTTCCTAAGAACAGGAAAGCTTAAAACATGGGATTTTGACTTCATGACATTTGCTAAATGGACAGAACAGATGTAACAACAGCTGCATTTTCTTCCAAATAAATTTTAAAAAGCACACTTGAGTTTTAAGATTACAACAACTGATTTTTCAGTCAAATGAAGAAGAAAGATTAAAAGTCTCTTTCCTGCTAGGCAAAACAGACTCTTGGATCACACTTACCATTTTCATCTCCAGCTGTTTTCCGACCATCCTCTGGGGAAGCATGCACCAGCTGCAGAATTAGGGGTCTCCGGGTGACAACTCCAGTACCTCGTGGGAGCAGATCCCTCCCCACAAGACTTTCCAACACAGAACTCTTTCCACTGCTCTGAAAATCACAATACAGCTACATTATTTTCTTAAACATCAAAACGCTCTAATATTTTAGTTTTAGCTTGCTATCATCACTCCTGCGAACAGTGCCCTATTCTGTCCCCTGCTACGCAGTGCCCAAAGGAACGTCTGATAGACTCACTGCATCTAACACTGCGGTATCACACTGTAAAGGGACTAAAGGACACAAGTCTGCTATAAACCAGTAACTGTCTAAACCTCCTTGACAAGCCATAAGACACTTGAAAGCCATGTAGACAGATGTATTTTTTATCTCCTAAGGCTAAATTAAACACATAGTAAGTTTCAGAAAAATTAATATAATTTTTAACATTTTCTATCCCAAAATCTTAATCTCTTCAGGAACATTTTTGGAAAAGAAAAAAGTATTTGTCTGCATATTGCTTAGAAGGAAATTCTGTGTCCTCTACTATGTCATTTTCTAACATCTTGCAGTAACATTTCACTCTGTAGACTAAAGAATTTAACCTGTTAGCATTAACATGGGCTGGCCATGTTAACATAACAGAAGCATTACATAGAAAGATATTAACTATGTACACTTGACTACATTAAGCTATTGCAATCTTGTATTTCTTTCATTTGGGTTTGGGTTTTGTTTGGTTTCTTTTTTTTTTTTTTCTGGTTTAATGTATTATACCAGCTTCTAGGTGCAGACATCATTTTATACTCTAAATACATAAACACTGCTTTATACGATCTCTCCAACTCTCTCTGCATATACATATGTATATGTAAAATTATTTACAACTGAATTGACTGCAAATATCTGTCTGTGTAATAACAAACCGTAAGAAGTTGTGGAATACGTAAGGGCTGCAAAATTACAAATTCAGTCCTTTATATAAAATGCAGTATTGGGCTACACGGTCCAATAAGCATCGGTGAACACATGGGTTTTAAGAATGATTCAAGACTACTCCCGTGTTAAAACTAACAATAAACCCAGATGTGTCTATTTAATACTTTGAAAGTCTGACCGATAAGGTTTTGTCCTTTTGACAGAACTGTATTAAACCCATCCAGTTTTCTGCAGCTGGACAGTCAACATGGGCACGCCCTGAGAAAACCTGCTCTGACAGGCATTGCCATCAGCTAGGAAATGTTTCTGTATTAATGCTACTGCCAAACAATTCTCTTAAAAAGAGACAAAAAAAAAAAAAGCCAACAGATGCTTCTGACAACTAGAATGTGCATTACTGCTATACAACCTCAATTCAACTCATCTGTTCTGAAAGAACAGATTGAAGACTTCAAGTAAATCATAAAATGAGTACATAACCTAGCATAAGATGAAATAAAAGCAGTGTTGAGTATCTTAAATACCTTACATTTAGTGCCATCTTAGGTGACTTTTCTAAAAATGAAAAATAGATCAGCAGAAATCAAGCAACACAGCACTATCAGACAGCACATAATGCAGTAAGAGAAGACGGGAACATATTGTATGAGAGCATTAGAACTTACTAAAATGTAGGTATGCATGCAGAAGCACAAAATAAATATTAAAATACAAGCCCAAACCCCTAGAAAGCTTGAACAACGACAACAAATGAAAGCCACCTTTTCTTCTAACACTTTACTGTATAATCATGCTTTACAGCACAGCAAAATGCTGTTTTATCAACAATGCCATTTGTTTCAATTGGTGAATAAGAAACCAATGCCGATTACGTGTATTTTTCAAAGTAAATCTAAGTCAAATCTGACAGCAGTGACGTCAACTGTCTCCAAAGAGTAGGGAGCAGGACAGGGTCACAGGAAACAGACACACAGCCTTTTAAGATTCTTTGCTTCAAAAGACTCCCCTAGAAAGTAATTAATAATTTTCTTCTTCAACTGACCTTCTTCAATCTACTCTGGGCACCCTCCATGCAAAGTGCTTATGACAGGCCATTGGGCACTGAAATCTCACCAAAGAGTAACTGAAGAACAACCTGGTCAAAGCACAAACTAGCTCTGGAACCCTCCCTGAGAGCGATCCTGCTTCAGCACTTTTGAAGAATTACTAATATTGCAGAATGTGAAAAAAAAACCCTCACATAAATTGCAGAAGGACAAATAAAAACTACTTCTTAACAAACAATAATTTTTAAATTATGTGGAATGCCTGCTCAAAAAGATGAGACATGATAAAGGTTCATTGGCTGCACTGGAGAAAAAAAAAAACAAACAACACACACACACACAACCAAAACCCAAATCACCATTTATTAAAAATATCTTGAACATCTCTTGAGCAAGATTTCTTTAGATATGGGTGGAATGATCACTCAAAGGGCTGAAGGTGAGACTTCAATGTTCTCCTGAACATATAATCCAAGTAGAGAAGGGATAACAATAAATAGCTGAAGTCCTTTCCAAGGACCTCATCAGACAGGAAACCCAATCAACGGGACAAGATGCCGCACACTACTGCTCATTGCTTGGTCTTTCCAAAAGAGTGGTATTGCAAGGGGCTGAGATGGGCACACACCAAACTACATATGGAATGAAAACACTATGTCTTACACCACTCCCACAGTCATCTTTGAATGCAGAAGGAACGATCTGGATCCTTTGCAAAGGTGAAGTCATACTTTAGATGAGATACTACAGTACTCCACGCACCAGGAAATTTGTTTCAAATTGCATTATGCTCCTGTATTAAAGCAATCTGTTCTTGGAACATAACGGAGTATCTAATGACACGCTCCTTAATCTGGGCCCACACACGTCCATTACCAAGAACTGTCTGAAAACAGGGTAAGGAAAGCAGTAGGCGCAAAGCTGATCATCTTCTGCCAGTGGAGGGAAGTGAGGGGTACGCGTCTGCACACAACACACGTTCTGTTCAGCCAGTCCTTCATACAAGAGATGTAGACGGAGGCCGATACTGATGACCAAAGCCAGCACAGAATTTTTAGGAATAAGTCTGCAGCAGCATCACGCTTGTTTTCTCATCTCACTGAACGCTCATCACGATTTTAAGCACAGACTGAAATCCATAAACTCACTTCATGACGGGTCCAGAAAAGCATTAAAAAATTCTAACCTTTTGTGGCAGATCAGTCAGGTTTTCCTCTGGACCCTAATACCTGATCCTAATTTGAAATATCTAAAAGCTATGCTATCCAGGGGAACTTTATATAGATTGCTCAGAAAAAAAAGGGCAAATACAACATCTTGCTGTCTGTTGCTTCTTTAACCATTGCGTCAAACCTCCACTGCTGAATGTTTAACACTGCTCTCTTAACAACCATCAGCTTCACAGATAAGCACCTGAGTGTCAACACCATCTTCAGGTTAACCTAAAACAATTGAGGTTGAAGGGCAGAATAACAGGGAAATGATAGTGCACTTAGTCTTACAAATTAAAAAGCTGTAATCTGCAAGAACTGTGATCCACTACCAAAGCCAACACCTGGGTGTTTAACACTCCTGATTATTTTGCTTCTGCCTCCCTATCCTTCATTTCTTCTCTAGTTGACCCTGGATATTCCAACTGTGTGCACTCCTTAAGTTTCAAAAGGCATTTGCTCCCATCCATGACACTGAACCTTATGAGAAAGGCTGGTTTGCAGCCTGCTGTGTTACTAACCACATTTTTCAGTAATTCAGAAGCAGCAGACAGCAGTGCATGACTTCATAATTGTCCAGCTTCATTAACAGCAAGAGATGCTATTTTCAAAAACGCTTTGGGCTTGTCAACAATCCTGATGGAAGAAACTATATTGAAAATTTTGAAGCAACACTATGAACAACTGTTCACATTCATCCCAAACATTTTCTTCACTGGCTTTCTTACTCTTTTTCCAAGTCCTTACTGGCATTCCTAATTTTAGGAGACTTTTGCCCTATACCCAACAGCGTGCAAAGATGCCTTCTCCAATCCTCTTCCACTATTGATAGTTACCCAGCACTTTGAGCCCCATCTATACGTACAAAGGCCTAGAAGATCCTGCTGGTGCAGGCCAAGGCAAAGCACCAAGTGCCTCAGCCTTGTCCATATTCACTGTAACTATATCACCTGTCACAGTCAGCAGTAAGCCTGCATTCCCCTCTTTTCTTTTTTCTTCCCTAAGTGCTGATGCAGTGTTGGAAGTTCTTCTTGTTGCCTTTGATGTCCCTTACTAGTTTCAAGTCTAATGGAATGCTGGCTTTAACACCATCTCCACATATGCAGGCAGTATTTTTATATCCTTGAGCGAGCTCATCGTTGCTTCTGCACGTCTTCTGCGCTGATGCTCAGCCATGAGTTCCCTCCACACGACTCTCCTTACATGTCTACTCACTTTCCTGAGCATTTGTACGGACTACTATTGTGTGCTCTAATGAGGTTGTCCTTAAAAGCATGCCAAGCCTCTTGAGCTTCACTGTTCTCTAAGTCACCAGATCCCACCAATTACCTCAGTAAATAAGCCAAAGTCTGCTCTTATTCTTACAAAGTCCATGCAGAAGGCAACAATAAACACAACTCACCTAGAGTCTCATGATGCACCTGAACCACGAGATTTTTTTATACAGTCATTTGCTCACACTGTTTCAGATTGATTGTTCAGCAGATTGACAAATTTCAAGTCATCTTACAAAAATCTGCTGCCTTCCTTTTATCTTTAGACTTCATAATCGCCTTGTAGAGCCAACATAAAATAAATCATCCGGGAAAAAACAACTGTATAAGGAAACATGTCCAATAAAATACTGGGGAACTTCCAACTAGAAAATTGGTTGAAAGGGTGTAAACTTTGGTTGCTGCTTTTGATAAGAAAAACCAGTAATTTGTTTATTATCTGATCAAATAGGAAAAACTGCAAAGAAGTCTTGTAACACGATTCAGATTTATTGGGGGACAGACCAAGAAAATAAAGAGGCAGCGATATCAGTATTCTCTATGACTTTTTCAGTAACACAACAATAACAAACATTTGAGAATGTCAGTAAGAACTGTGAAGTAGGAGGGATTTCTCAGTGAGACATCATAATTCCTGAAGAATTTTCTTAGGAAAAGCAATGTATCTACTTTGACACCTGAGGCAGAATGGTGGCAATTTTGTAGTTTCTGTCATACAAGAACTATAAAAGTCCTCTTGGCCAAATCATGCTCCTAGCAATACACAAATATACAGTTTAGTAAAAACTTTAATTCTATTATTGGGAAATATAAACTAACGTATTTTTGCTGAGATCTCATCCACAGAAATATTACCTAAATAGGTGCTTTGAAAAGAAGTTCAGCAGCTATCCTGAAAGAGTTCAGCATGCTATAACTCAAGAGCAGCAAGATTTTTTTTCTTTCCTTGTTTTGCAAACATGAATTATTCTGAAATAAGGCAGCACACACGTAATTCCAGAGCAGTTCCACCAGGGAACTGCTTTGGTTGGAATAGTTATTGTGGCAAAATTTTCCTATGTCAACTAGGGACACCCCAAGCTAGGCTGGTCCTAAACAGCCAACAAATTTAAAAGTGTATTTACTAATCAGAAGAGAATTTTGAAGTTACAAGCAGGCCCGATGAACTACTGTAAGACATTCTTTGAAACAAAATTATACTTCTAGAAAGATGCAGAAGAGCTAACAGGCTGATGATCCCAACTTGAGAAAGCAGCGAAACCAGCGTAATGCCCTGCTGGCTATTGCAAATTCATCTTCTCTGTGAAACATCTTGCCTGGATTACAAGCCTGTTGTTCCCACAGGCCATTCCCTATTCACTTGAATAGAGAACTTTCTTGAATCAGTGAGGAAGAAACTGGAACCCAAAGGAACTCCTTCCACAAAAGACAGCTTATGTACAAGCAGTAAGGAAAGCCGGAATTCGCACAGCTCAGCCAAAATTCTTCAGGAATTTTGTACTTACACCGTATCTAAATGTAGATACATGTCAAACAACAGCAAATAGATGAAAGATTTGCAGATGTATTCCTTCTCAATACCAATTCCCAAAGTCGTTCAATAATTCGCTTAAGAAAAAATACCTCATGTCATTAGAGAAGTTCTGTACTTGTTTCTAAGTTATAACATGGACCTGTGGTACTTGTGGATCCACATTTCAGAGCCATATAGACTAACCTTACCTAGTATTGCTTATACTACTGCATTCATTACTTTTTCAGCAAAATGAATCAAAACAAAAGCCCATTTGTATCTTCAAATTAAAAAAAGTTCTAAACCACAGAGATTTTCTAAAAAAAAAAAAAAAACTCAACCTTCTGGCTACTAGATGAACAAATCTTTTCCACGAACTACTCCGCTGTATTCTCTCCAGATTATGAAACACATTTGCCAGGGCTGGATGCTTTAATACTCTTCCCCTTCATTTTTCTGAAAACATGTTTCCCTTGCACTGTCCCCTGTGGACAAGATCCATCCATCCTAATTAAATTACAGGTCTTCCAAGAAAAACAATTGCCAATCAGAAGATGAACAGGACCCTGGCAGCAAGCATACAAAACTAGTGGGAAGAAAAAACAAAACAAAACAAATTCCCTTTAATTCCCATCCTTCTACAACTGTGTATTGTCTCCACTCTTCTAAAATAACTGGGCGTTTGCAAACAATAAAATTAGTGATCTTCATTTAAAAGATGCTTAATAGTGTTTTCATATTCAAAATCTGTAGAGATTAAAGGCAGGTTATCAGACCTATAATTTCATTTTAATTCATATAAAAATCGGTACATAGACACAGTGAATATGCCATGCTTCCAGTCATAGAAGCCCTCAGGACCAGAAAAGTACAGCTGTTCAGAAACTGAGAGGGCCCATCAGAGAAAGGAAACAGCACAACCCCAGATGTTTGCACTATGTAACTTCAGCAGCAAAATTTATATTGTGTCTGGTAAATGTAAACAGCTAATTAATGTCAGCCTCACTTTGCTGCTTGTCTGAAACAGACACCAGAACAGTCAGGGCACGATTTGACAGGAGGAAGGGATGTCAAAACTGAAAACAGCTATGCCCAAAACAGTGAATGTCAGATCTCAAAACAAACAAAAACCCAAACCCGGAAGTTTGCAAAACATTTGAGAGAAAACACAAGCTCTCCCCAGCCAGCACTGAAGCAATGCTCTAGTTACCTCCCCTTTTACAAATGTAGAAACATGTCTTTGTGCATCTACTTGAAGTCCCAGGAAAGATCCCTGGACCACAAAAACCCAAAATGAAAACAGGAGGGAGGAAGACATTTCTGAGTTGAGCTTGGCATGGGGTTTTCCTGGTTGCTTGGGACAAGCTGAAGTTCCCATCACCAAAAACTTAGCTTTTTGCAACACAACGTAGGATACACTGAATAAGTTGAAGTGGCTTAAATTTCTGTTCCCCTGACCAAGAAAGGTCACAGAAGCTCTGTAGAGCATCTGAAGTTTAAGACCACAATGCCAGTCTCTCTCATACTAGATGCTTTGATACAGCACCTACTGGCTTTTTCTCCTCGTCCCAGTAGCCAGGACATACATAAACTTCCCACTTCTGTCAGCTTCTTACCAGGTCAACTACTCTCCTAACTGTTCAGCCTAACAGAATATACAGTTCCACGTTTTCACATGTGCAGGCTGTTGTCTCAGATGAAGTAACCTTCCTCCCTGGCAACAAAACTTGATTTAACACCGAAATATCAAACATGACACTCCAAACATAAAAAAAAAAAAAAAGAAATAAACTGAATGCTCATCTGTAAGCCAATCACAGAGGCTAGCAAAACAGCTCCTTCAGATGGAAACATCCAACAGAACAGTCTCTGTCAAATGCTGTAAACGGCACCTCCCCATTAAAAGTCCCAAAATAGCATTAACTGAAGACTGTGAAATTACTTTATAAACACACACCCGAAAGGTCATTTAAAAATCTCACTGTGAATTTCGTTAGGTGCTAGATCAACTTCACCATGATGAAATCTCTACTAGTCAATGGTGCCGAGTACAGATGAAGCCCACAACCTGGTTTTATGTCAGTATTGGAAGAATTTTGCTACAAAACTGACATTAAATTTTGTATGTAATTACGTTGATGACTTCCAAGAATCCAAAACAGATTCCAAGAATTAAGGACCTGAAAAAAGGCAATTCATTTTTACACATCCTTAGGCAGAGATTTGTTGTCTGTTTGGTTTAAATTTATTCAAACTCACTCATGCCTGTTTTCATAGCGTAGGCATTTCATTTTTGTGATAGCATCTATGTGTACTTAACATACAAAAGACAGTAACTAGCTAAGCTAAACTTCTTCCCCTTGCCTCCTTCTATTGTAGTTTAATGTGCTTGGTTGAGGTACTTCAGTACCACCCTGTTATCCCTTACAAGTATGGATCACAAAGCATTTGTATAAAACACATCAGAAGGTTGAGTATGACAGTATTATAGAATAAATATTGTTTATATAGTATTCCCAGCCTGGACTTCTAAAAGTGGAACTGAAATACTGAAATCAGGGATAAAAAAAAAAAGAGAACCCCTATCTGGGAATGGAAAAAAACCCCCTGAAACAGTGATGAAAAGTTGGCAGTCTGAGGATGTCCTCTGAGTTCTATCAGCAGCAGAGTCTTCAATTTTCTTAACAGACCCTGTACTAGGTACAGAAATAAACGTTATTTATGTGGAGAATGAGAAGGAATTCTCATATGACTGTGTCACAGGAACATCCCTAGTGGAAGTATGAGAGGCCATCTAAACATGTAAAATTTACTGAGAAATATTTCGTAATTAAAACCAAAATCCATCTAGAAAGAAGAAAAATTAAACCACTTCAATTGCTTAGAGCACAAGGATGGTAGGAAATGAATCCCAAGCCAGCATAGAGGCAAAGGGAACATGGGAAACAGAAAACCTGCAAAGCTAAATTAAGGATTACAAGCAGTTCCTAGTTGTCCATACTCTAGAAAAGAAAGAATTAACTTGATGCACAGAAGTAAAAATAAATGAGAACTGAAGAAAGGCACAAGCACAAAACAATAAAAGAGTAGACAAGAGACACAGGAGACAAGCAAGAAAAATAAACAACAGAAAGTACTTTACAAAGCATTTTTTCCCCTTGCTGAATATATAAAAAGGTAATTTAAGAAAAGCGACAGGCAAACCGGAAGGAAAAAAAAAAGCATAAATTAATTGACAGAGAATTACAAAAATCTTAACTAGTAACATTTATTTCTTACAAAGAAAAAATGAGGTGCAAAATTAAAAATTGTTTGTGAATATTATTAAAAGTAAAGACTGTGTATGCCAGTAGGCTACAAAAAAAATAACTGTGTGAACAGGCTTAAAGGCCACATTGCACTCAGCCATCAATATCTCAAGAAATAAGATTGTTTCAAGACACATCTCAAAAAAACCCAAATGTGGAAGAAAGCTACCAGCACCAAAACTATCACAAAACTATCAGCACTAAGGTCATTGAGACATCTCCAGAACTCTAATGTACCATAAACTAACTTCAAATGAAGAAAATAATAAAATTTTATATAAATTATTTTAAGAGTAATTGTATAAAATAACCATCTACACAATTGCTGTGTCAGCAAAGACAATTATTTCTTCCAAGAACGCTGATTTAAAAAACAAACAAACAAACAAACAAACAAGATACAGCTAGCTAGATGTTTTGCTATATATTTTCTTGGAGTCTATAAAGGACTTTGTTTTGGCATGGTATGAAACGTCACACTAATTCAAGGGATTTTATGAATATATTGAATACAGCACTGAATGGATATTAATACTGATGGGTAGACTACTGAAGTCAAATGCGTGTCAATACCGGTTTAACTTTCAGTACCTACTGTACACACTTGTGAAAAGTTATCCTTTTTAACAACTGTGTCCCAGTTAAGTAAAACAAAGAAGCACCACTTCAATGGATTTCATAAAGAGAAACAGAACAATATACTTTATTCATTTTAGATAGAAAAATGCAACACTTTCTGTTGCAGAACTAGACTAAAACTAACAAACAAAATCCTTGCTTGTATCATCTTTAATGTAAATGAGATTAAATGTCTTCATAAAGTGATGGACTCCTGTCAGCTACAAAAATAGCAAGTATTATTAAAATATAGTTTACCACTGCAAAGTATCTCCCACCCAATACAAGTATTTTAGATCTATTTTACAAAGCGGCTGATAAAAAGTTAGTAAATACAGCTGATTTATACCAGTAAAACAGAATGACAGCTGCTTGCCTCACAACCACTATGAACAATGTAGCTGGCTTTGGGAGAATCTACTCCGTGCTTCAGCAGCGCGCAAGCTTTAAACATACAGCTCGTGTTTTAAGTCGTATAATGAAATCCCTGACTGCAGAGCAGTTGCTGTTACTGTCTCAGGTAGGCATGCTGTCATCAAGTGGCATTACACATTCAATGAACACTGTCAACTTCACAGAAACAAAAACAGATCCATTAACTTCAAGTTTTAGTTGTGTTTAACATTTCATTTTTAATTCTCTGGTCACGTGTTCTGCTGCCAAAAGTTTTGCTGAAGAAGGGCACCCCATTTGGATAGATCTGCAAGAGCTGTCTTCCAGCCCAGCAGCAACATTACGGGGCTGAGACACACAGGGTGTAACTGTTACAGCCAACAAAGGCCACCTTCGCCTCTCACCTTCATTCCCCATCAGCAGCTAAGACAATGCAAGGCCAGGCTGGATGAGGCTTTGAGCAACCTGGTCTAGTGGAAGGTGTCACCCATAGCAGGGTGTTGGAACCCAGGTCTTTAAGGCCTCTTCCAGCCCAAACCGTTCTGTAATTCTATGATTAAACGGCAGAAAAACTCGCAGCAAGGAGAAGAACTCAAGCAAGATCCACGGCTGCAAGACGCCGTTCCGTTACCACATCCCTTTTATTCAGCCCCCACTGCACGGCGGCTGTCAGCGAAGGGAAGCCGCCGACCAAGGACGGCTCTCACGCCGGAGCACAAGGCCGGCAGCGGGCTCGGGGCGGGAGGCACCACCCACACCCCCGGTATGAGGGGCCGACGCGGGGCCACGGGAGACTCTGGGCAGGCCTTCCCGGCAGCCCTTGAGAGCTCCTCGGCCGCTCAAATCGCTACCGAGAAGCGCGAAGGGGAGGGAAGGCGGTGGAAGAGGCACTCCCGTTGCAAACGGTGAGAAGGCAGAGGAGCGCGGGGAAGGACGCGGGCAGGCGAGGGCGCCCGGGGCGGGCGTGATGCCCCGAGACGGGCGCGATGCCCCGGTC
>NW_010242152.1:4382-4641 GCF_000690775.1 Eurypyga helias | reverse complement strand
ACATCTCGCCGTCAAGGACGAGAAGAACCATCACGACCTGGACCACAGAGGTGAGAGCGAGGGGCCGGGTCGCTGTGGTCCCTGGGGGCTGCTCGTCGCCGTGTCCCCTGATGCTGGAAATGCCCTGGTCCCAGCGTGGCTCTGCTCCCACTGCCTTATCCCTCTAGGGAGCAGGTTTCAGGGCTTGGTTCTGTGCTTTTAGGGATGCGTATTTCCCTAAGTGATGCTCAGGCTCCTTAAATCTGTCTCAGTGGCCAAG
>NW_010242152.1:1561-4251 GCF_000690775.1 Eurypyga helias | reverse complement strand
GCCTCTGGAATGCTCCTTTCTTTGCTCGGGCAGGGCAGGGAATGCAGCACTGGCAGATTGAGTGCTGTGGGGCTGAGCTGCTCGTGTGCCCCCCAAGTTCACACGCAGCTTTGAGTCCTGGCAGGCTTGCTGCAAACCCTGTGCCCCGCTCGGCTGTGCCTTCATGGCAAGAAGCCGCCTTCCTCCCCCTCCCCATCGCTGTCAGGCTTCTGATGGTCTGGAAACCAGCAGTTTTCCTTAGCAACACTTGCTGTGTTTTCATGTTAATAGGAGTGAGACAAGCTTTTTCGAAGGAAAACTGATGCGTGAGCTCGGTTGCAAAGCACCAGCATCGACGATTCTCCTCGCAAATCCCCCAGCCCCTTAACACATGGAGACATGAGACCCTCCCCACCTTATTCCCGAAGGCAGGGCAGTTATCCGACAGCCTCCCGCAGCGGTTTGGCTCTGCCGCGGGTGGATTTGGGGTCTTTCTCCCCATGAAAGCCAGTGGGGAGAAACTACTGGTAGCAATTACCCAATTCCATTCGCTTTTCTGCATGGATTCCAACTGCCAGGAGATCCCGGGGGAAGCGGGGCTGCTTGTGTAGAAATTAACGGCCAAACCACATCCCACGGGCGCAGAGACGGGCGGTCGGGGCCTTCCCCTGGGTTTGGCACTTCGGGTACACCAGCCTTAGGCTGGTGCCGTTCCTCTTGCGCGTCCCCTTCCTGCGTTTTGCCGAATAAATCACATCGGCAAAAGGAAAGGGGCAGGAGGCAGCCGGGGCTGGATGGGTCAGGGGTGGGAATTTTAAAGCAAAGCCAAAGAGATCCCAGACTGGGTTTGAGTTAAGGCAGGAGACGGTGCATGGAGGAGCTTCTAGGTTAATTTTTCTGTTTTAAGACTTACTCTAACTTGCTTTATTTATCTGTCTTCTCTTTATTTTGTCTGTGGCCTCACCTCTGACACCGGCTTCTTCTAAAAGAGCGAGACTCAAGTGCAGTAAGTCCCTTTACCTCCTCATTTTCCTCAGTTTCTGGTGGCTGCACTGTTTTATCATTTTAAAAACCAGCGCAAAAGCTCAGGCCCTATTTAATAAAAAAAAAAAACAGGGGCAAGCAAAAATAACCCCCCACCCGGGCCGGAAGAGCTGCTGGGCTGTCGGCTGCGCCGGGGCGAGCGGAGCTGCCTTCTCCGGGCCGGTTATGAGATTTGGTTTAAATCTTTTTGATTGCCGCGGAGCTTGGGGATTGGGTTTCAGTTGACTGAGCCCCGTGAATGAGCGCAGTCAAGTCCGCGCGGCTGGAAAAAAAAATCCTTCGGCGATTAGGAAAGCTATTTTATTCCTGATCACTCGTCTATTATCTTGGGTCATCTAATCTGTCGGGATGGGTTTTGGCTATTACGTGGCGTTAAGTAGGACTTGGAAGGTCAAGCAGTTAACTAACCAGCTAAATAACCGTGGTGGAGGGTGACCGTCACCTCCAGCACGGCCGCTTTTGATTTGCATCCCTGCCTTTGATTTGCATCCCTGCCGTCTCGGTGTTGGCGCTTCTCTTGGCTGGATGCGTGGAGGGAGAGGGCGGAAAACATGTTTCTGGGGGGTGCAGAGGCTGGTGGGGGGCTGAGCCAGTGTCCCTCCATCCCTGGGGTGCACGCTGCCACCGTTTCGGGGACAAAGCCCAGCTGGGCTGTGGCTTTGCTGTGGTTTCCTGCCATCCCCGAGCCCGCGAATGGCCCTTTTGAGAGCTGGGGGCGGATGGGAAGGAAAGTGCCGTTTAAGGAGGGCGAGGGGAATTGAGCATCATTAACCCGCTCCTTCGGCGGGGTGAGTGGGGGGGCCGTTGGTGATGGGGAAGGTTTCCCGATCTATAAACCGAAACAGGGGGGTATTCCCGGCGGAGGTTTAATGCGCGCGGTAATCGGAGTTAGTCATTCATATTTTCCTAGCCTTGCCTGCGCAATAAAAAAATATTTAGTTCCTTGGCGGCGGGCCAGCGGCGGGCTGAATGGATCGATGCCTCTAAATGCTCGACATGATTCCCTGGTAGCTGCGAGGGTTTTTCAGCATGACTGCCTGAGAAGAAAGACCCCGGTGTTATCCAAAGCTGCTTATTGGGTACCGAGGAGAAACATGAACTGCTTTAGTTCTCCCTTTCAGCCGGGAAAGAAAGGCAGGCGGAGGAGCTTAGGAACGTTGCTGCTTAGCTGGGGCGGGGAGGGGGGGCAGGTTCTGCTCCCAGACCTGAAATGATGGTTGTTGCTCCTGCTGCTCCCAGAAACTTAATTGAAGGGTGTCCGTGTGGGGCCGGGCTTTGTGCTGCCATTTCTGCTCCCAGCCCAATTCCTAGCATGCGGGGGGGGCTTTCCAGGGAATGCCAGCGTCTCCTGGGCTTTGCTGCTTGCAGTGAGCACGGAACCCCCCCAAGCAGAGCTGTGCTGTGGGGCACCAGGCTCTGCTGCTCCCAGTGATGGATTTTTCGAAGTGTTTTTTGGATGCCCTTTGGCTCGGGCCCTGGAGGAAGCTGCTCCTTTGCTCCCCTGACACAGGGATGCGGCCCCAGCTCTGCTGATGCTGGAATCCCTTTCCCTGCCCAGGGCTGGGGTGAAGCACTGCGGGGGGGGTCGAGGATGATGGAGCCGGGGCTGGTTTAGGGGAGCAGAGCTCTTCCTCCCGCCCCCTCTGACCTTCACCAGAACGCGCTGG
>NW_010242152.1:1325-1538 GCF_000690775.1 Eurypyga helias | reverse complement strand
CCTGTAGCGGCGGGCAGCCTCTTCCCAGCGTTCACCTTTTCCACCAGCTCCCTGCTGGGACTGAGCAGCCGTCCCAGGGCTCGGCGCGATGCCCCGTTCGGTGGTGACTGTCCCCCAGCCCCAGGCTGGACCCTGTCCCTGCTTCCTGGCATGGTGGAACCGTGGGGTCTGACCCCACCGTTGGGGTTTTGCAGCCTGGGGTAGGGCTGGATT
>NW_010242152.1:0-1177 GCF_000690775.1 Eurypyga helias | reverse complement strand
CCGGAGCTCCACAGACTACAGCATCGACTCCAAGAAGCGGAAAGCGGAGGAGAAGGACAGCATGAGCCGATATGTGAGTGGCAGGGCCGGTCTGCAGCTGGGGGAGGGGGCTGAGAGCCCCGGGCGACGCGGTGGCACGGGGCGTACGGCACGTGCTCCGGCAGGACCGTGCGTGGGAGAAAGCAGGGTTTGGGTAAAACAAGCCAAACGTGGCGTGGGTGACGTGTGTCCTGCTGCTGGGGGGGGTTCAGCGGCCCCCCCAGGGGTTGGCAGTTCTCTGCGGGTCGTAACTCACTCTGTGTTTCAGGACAGCGACGGTGACAAGAGCGATGACCTGGTGGTTGACGTCTCCAATGAGGTGAGCAGGGGGGGCCTTTCGGTGGGTCCACTCCTCTCCCCACAGCACAGTGGGGGTTAGGGGGGCGATGCCTTGGCCTTCCCCCATCCTGAAATAGGAGCCTAAGGGAGCCCTCCCCACTGCTGGGGGTGCCAATGCTTTCTCCTGTCCCACAGGACCCCGCCACCCCCCGGGTCAGCCCAGCCCACTCTCCCCCGGAGAACGGCTTAGACAAAGCCCGTGGGCTGAAGAAGGGGGACGCGCCAAACCGCCCGGCCTCGGTCGCCTCCTCCAGCAGCACTCCCTCCTCCAAGACTAAAGACCTGGGCCACGTACGTCCTTTGCTTTGCTGGGGGGGGTCAGGCCCTGCCAGGTCTGGGGGCTTGTTGGGCAGGGGCTGCCGATGCCAGCAGCTGAACCTTATCCTGTCGTCTTTTCATCGCTTCTCCATCCAGAATGACAAATCGTCAACGCCTGGGCTCAAGTCAAACACTCCGACCCCAAGGAATGATGCTCCCACCCCAGGGACGAGCAGCACCCCGGGGTTGCGGCCAATGCCCGGCAAGCCGACCGGCATGGACCCCCTGGGTGGGTACCAGTTCCCTGGGTGACCCCTCTCTGCTACTGTCCCCAGTGTTGGGGTCACAGTGACGTGGGCTGGGGGTGTTCAGGCTTATTGGGGACCTAATCCAGCTCGGGACGGGGCGAGGAGGGAGCTCATCCCCTCCGGGGCTGGATGCTGGTGGGCTCTGTCCCCTGAGCATATCCCCAACCCTCCCGCAGCCTCGGCCCTGCGGACGCCCATCTCCATCGCGGGCTCCTACGCGGCTCCCTTCGCCA
>NW_010242151.1:902-1341 GCF_000690775.1 Eurypyga helias | reverse complement strand
TCCCCTTCCAGCCCCAGGACTACAACTACAAGCCCAGGGTGAGATGCTTCGCTTGACTCAGCTGAATCCTCTCCCTCAGCAGGGGTCCATGAGCTCCCTCCCTGTCCCTGACTGTCTGTCCAGGCTAAAGATTGGACAAGAAAAGGGGATTGTTGGAGTTCATTCTTTTCCTGACAGGAGAAATGCTACTGCTGAAACTGTCTCTGCCCAGCTGAGAGGAGGGAAATGAGTCATTCCTTCAGCCTGTTTCTCTGTAGCTTCCCCTGGAGAACCAGGGACACCTCCAGGGAGCCCAGACTGGGGAGAGAAAGTGTCACTTGGGCTCATCCTCTGATGCTGGGCTGGGCCAGGCTCCTGGGACACAGGGAGCTCCTGGCAAGTGGGAAGCGCTGCAGGGAGCCAGCTCTGCCCAGAGCAGCTCCTCTGCACAGCACAGCAG
>NW_010242151.1:0-532 GCF_000690775.1 Eurypyga helias | reverse complement strand
CGCCCCCCACAGCACGGAAGGGAGAAGCGGAGTGTGCAAGGAGTGTCCCCCAGCCTCGTGGGAACCTTTTGATACCTGGAGGGTCCTGTATGATTCAGGGCTGCTCACAGCTCCACATCACCCCCAGGGCATTGCCAGCGAGTCCTTTTGGTGATGGACACCAGGTCAGTCTTTGCCTGAAAAATCAGCAGCCTGGGCTTTGCCTTTTGTCCTCTTGCATGTCTGCGTGAGGAAGGGATGGGATCTGCATGCTCCTCTGTCGAGAAGCAAGGGGAGTTTCTGCAGGGCAGAGCTGAGCACACAGAGGGTGAGACTGAGGATGTGAGCACGGGCAGGGAGGACAATGGGGACACAGAAACAGTTCGTGGTGGGGACAGCTCCAGGCAGCAGTGACATGGGCAGGGAGGGACAGGAAGCTGCTTCCAGAACTGCCCTGAGAGGCTGAATTCGGCCACCTCCCTGCCATTGCCTGCAGTTCAGAAAACTTCCATGGAACAAGCCCCTGGGCTCCTCTCCCACTCAGCACAGCCTC
>NW_010242150.1:0-8629 GCF_000690775.1 Eurypyga helias | reverse complement strand
AATATCTAAAATAACCTTATTTTAGATTACCATGCCCTGTGTATTAGGGATACTTTTAAATTGGACTTTCTAAAGAAGGAAGGGATTCCAAGTGGGATTCAGGGCTTACCTACCAAGCTACTAAAAATGTGAATATTACATACTGGATGAATTTGCAACTTTACTTAATTAAACATGTGCCCATCATGACTGCATAGGCTAGAATTAAGAGATAATGCTCTCTACAGGAATTACTTAAATGGGAGACTTAGCACCGTTTAGAATTATCCTAGAACTGAAGAACTTTGGGACTAATACTCTAGACATAATGAATATGATCATAAATTAAAATATTCTAGCTCTTCAGATGTAACAAGTCAGGCAATAGTATTAGTGGAAATGCACAGGCAAGAGGTGCAATAATCCTTATCCTTGCGTACAGCCAGGATCTGAGAAGAAGAAAGAAATGAGTGGATACCACTCCTTGAAGTTTCTTTGTGATACAGTGATTTTATGGGGAAGGGGGTGGGGGGAGAAATGGAAGAAGATTTTCAGTGAGCTATTGGAGAAATTTTTAAATTATACTCCACATTTTTAAATTTCTTTGACAAGGGTAGCATCAAGTATTCTGGGGAATTTCATTCTTATTAAACTCACTGCTCCGGAATAATGAGTTGGTTTCAGAATCGGGGCGTTTGCCTACTAAAAAATTTTCCAGGAGCTGAGGAATCACGACTTTGCTGACTGTGTGCAAGGGAGCCAAGTGACAGTCATGAAAGAACAACAGATCTCGTTGGTTGGTTGTATCCCTCCCAAAAGGCAGAGGTGCAATGGCCATTTTCCTATGTAAATTTTTAGAATTCGTGCTAAAAATGTGACTCTGTTCTATGTTACGTATTTGAAATCAAGTAAGGAATTCAACTGATCAGCAACTCGGAAGAAACTTAATCTAAGTTTTCTTGCAGAATTCTGACTTGTGTGGCTTTGTGTGGAGAATAACTGACCAGGTGCTTCTGAACTGTTTACTAAGATCAAACTTATATTTTACTTGGATTTTCTGCTCACTGAAATGTATTTTTTCCTTGTGTTTTCCATGGTTTTCATTTCCCACATTACGTGGGAATTATTTTGAAACAAACTGGCTAGCTTCCAGGTTGCTGAGGTAAAATTGCTACAGGTAGGGGTTGGTTTTTTTTATTGCTGGTGTCTGCTAGCACCTCAAAAAAAAATGGGATGCAAAGGATTTTTCAGCAGCGTGCAGTCAACATAGAAAATAAGCCCGGGTGGGATGTTTATGATCTGATCCCCTATGTGAGAATGGTTTCTCCGGAGCTGTATCCCGTTGTAGGTGCTTGGGAGCAGGCGGCAGCAGTGCCTTCGCTGCGTGGTGGTGCCCAGGGGCAGAGCTAGGACCCCCTCCCGGGGTGCCTACCCACAGCATGAGCTCCTCCTGCTCCACTGCAGTTGAAAAGCTCAAAGGTTATTATGAAATGAAACCCCAGTGGGGAAAAAACCTCAGCAGTGCCTCTATTGTATTTTATTTTTTCCTTCCTCCTGTCTTCTGTATTCCTTTATTTAGCATCTTCAGCGCTGAAGCACATCCTCGGGATGAGCATGACTGTACCAGGCACTGGTTCGTGAAGAGCAGTTGCTGTTGCAAACTTCAGCCATCTGTTTCTGGTCCTGCTAGGGATGGTGTGTTCCAGATGTGAACCGCTGTAGTTGGCTTTTCTTTATTGTTCTTTCTCACCGTCTGAACTCCAGGGTAAGGTTCTGTTTTCTTTGACGATGTCAAGGCTAGTTAATATTTCAGAACGTTATCTAGAGCTGTTTTGATCTGTTTGCGAGTGGCAATATTTTTCCCCTAAGCTTTTCTGAGGAATATGTTGGTACATTTGTTACAGAAGCCTGCTGCACGCTCCTTCCGCAGGCCGAAGGAGCCTCCGTGCAGTTGGTTTAAATCTCAAAAAGTTGGTAGCTTTTTGAGGAAATGAGGGAGCTGGTATAGGCAGCAGTTTCTTTGCACTGGGGGAAAAAAACCCCGGGTAAGTTTTCAAAATCAAGTGTGAGATTTTGGTGGGTGCCTGTAATTCCAGGTAGTGCTGTGGTAGAAGTTGCGATTGGATGCTTTACGGCTTCTCGTCAGAATTGTGTTAAGAGGAGAATTACTTTAAACTGATCCTTTGTCACGCTGTCTTCTCTCTAACTGCAGTTCTGTTTCCAGCTTTTTCTTGGGAGAGCCACTCATCTGCCTCAAACAGGCCTTAACGGCGAAAGAGGTTGTATACTTCTGTTTTTAGTCTGAAATACTGAAGGTAAATTCCAGTGATCTGCAATGAATTCTTTCTGTGAGCATCAAGTAAAAAATTGAGTGTCCAGGAACAGAGTTTTACCTTCATACCTGCTTCATTAGTCCTTAAAAATCAAGATCAAGCTTCAGAAAAAAAACTTGCAATCAGTGTTTTTTTCTTCATTTTGCAAGGTGTTTTAGAAACGTTAACCAAGATAAATAAAACATTAACAATCTCCTTTTATCCTCTTTGTTGAAATATTGATAGCTAATCTTGCTCTTAGTGAATTGCAATGAAAATTTAATTAACTTGGTGCAGCCGAGGCAACCATATTGATTAATACAGCAAGCTGGAATCTTAGGATTTCACTGTAAGATGATCAGCAGCTTTAGAGAGATGCACTTAGTATCCTATAAATTATGAAAATGTAAATATGGGGCTTGCTTAAATGACAGGGCAGGTTAGTTAAAGTGGGCAGCAAAGTGCTGGTAATACTGTGGCTCTCCAGAAGGAATCTGAAGCAATTAGCAATCGGAATTCTCTTTGCTTCCCAGCCTCGGACCCTTGGGTTTTTGTGTGTTAAACGGTTGTGGCGATTGCTAAAACTGATCCGAGATCAGGTCCGAGGAATGAGCGAAGCAGCCTGATGGATGCAGGGCGATGCTGGCTCAGCTTTTGGGTCTGCCTGTCAGTAAGTACCGACGGCGGGTCACCGGTCACCGCGGGTGGGTACAGCTCTGCACTCTGAGGGCTCTGGATCCCCACGTGCTGGTTTTGCCCGTGTAATAGCCGTGGGTTTTGCAGCTAATATGAGGTTGGTGGGGCTGGCGCAGCCCCCCACTGCGTAATTCGGAGTTCCTCTTACTACGCACACCTGCGGTGGTGCTCGCTTTGAGCTGAATTTGCCTGCCCTTCCGTATGGGAAAATGCCTTACCGAGCACCGGTTGGGCCGGCGGTGCGGCAGCCAGCTTCCATGTACAGCTCCCACCTTGGATGGTGGCGGGGGACCTGGCGCAGTGGGAGCGTGGGGACAGAAAGGTTGTACTAGGAAATGGGGAGCAGTGGAAAGGAAGTAAAGCGGGTGCAGGAAAGGGGAGTTAGGAGGAATTTTGAATACGCAGTGCAGGCGTTGCGTTAGGAAGACGGGTGACGTGTTGGACGTGGGGACCTGTCGGTCTTCACCGACAGCTTCACTGGAGCAGCGTTATCTTAATTCTTAATCATAATTCTTGAGTTCTACTCAGAAATGACTCTCAGAAAGGGAAGCGGAGGTTTGCTATTTATCTTAGAATCATAGAATGGTTTGGGTTGGAAGGGACCTTAAAGCCCATCCAGTTCCAACCCCCCTGCCCTGGGCAGGGACACCTTCCACTAGACCAGGTTGCTCCAAGCCTTATCCAGCCTGGCCTTGAAGACATCCTTGAAGACATCTTGCAACAGATCTGAGACAGGTTTGGATGAAGGTCTGGAATTCCCTGCTGTGCTCCTCCAGCCTGGGCTTCCCTGACTCTGGAGACACATCAGCCTACAGCTCTTTTTTTTTTTTTTTTAATAGAGAAATTTTTCTCCAGGAACATGAGAGGGAAAAAAGACAACTAATTACTTCCTGAGCAAATGATCTTCAATTCCTGTAACGCTGCTTTCTTTTCTGTGTTGATGTATCTCTTAACACCTTACTTCTCTCTTCGGCCATCCTCTTGAAGCGTTTCTTAAAGAGCCAGTTCAGTGTGGAACTCAGCGTGTAATTTCTCACATCAAATGTTTAATTTCAGATCAGTGTTCAATTTCTCAGCTCAAATACAAAAATCAAGCAGGAGTTTTGTAATGGTCACGTGGCTCACTTAGTAGAACTGTTCAGAGGAGGGTGACTGGCCAAACACCTGAGAACCAGGCACTGCTGTGTGTGCTTTCTGCAACTGCCCTACTGTATTATTACACCGAAGTAGGTTCTTTTGGGGAAGAATAAAGTTCAGGAAACTTTTCAGTCAACACTAATGGATAGTCACTGCTTAACAGGCAAGTCTTTGATCCTTCTACAACTGTCATTTTTCCGGCGGAGAGGTTAGAAAGTCAGAGGTGTCGATGCTCTTGGCTGAAACACGCTACTTGTTCTATGTAGCTTAGGTGACTGGTTTGGACTTTGTGACTGCCACAACTTTAATGGGAATAAATAACAATTATAGGATATGTTTAAAGTAAAAGTAATATTTTAGCCTGCATTTTAATGATGCGTGTATCTTCGTATGGAATGAATTGTGCTATTAGACTGGAAAACAGAGGAAGTATTTTCAATCTTTAGCTTGCACCTACAGAGGATGGAATCAACGGTCCAAGCAAGGAATACAGAATCATAGAATCATGGACTGGTTAGGGTTGGAAGGGACCTTAAAGCCCATCCAGTTCCAACCCCCCTGCCATGGGCAGGGACACCTTCCACCAGACCAGGTTGCTCCAAGCCTCATCCAGCCTGGCCTTGGACACTTCCAGGGATGGGGCATCCACAGCTTCTCTGGGCAACCTGTCCCAGTGCCTCCCCACCCTCTCTGTGAAGAACTTCTTCCCGATATCCAATCTAACCCTCCCCACTTTCAATTTAAACCCATTACCCCTTCTCCTGTCACTACAGGCCCTTGGGAAAAGTCCCCCCCAGCTTCCTTGTAGCCCCCCCAGGCACTGGAAGGTGCTATAAGGTCTCCCCGGAGCCTTCCCTTCTCCCGGCTGAACACCCCCCACTCTCCCAGCCTGTCCCGATGGCAGAGGGGCTCCAGCCCTCGGAGCATCCCCGTGGCCTCCTCTGGACTCACTCCAAACGATCGATATCCCTCTGATGTTGGGGGCCCTAGAGCCGGATGCAGCACTCCAGGTGGGGTCTCCCCAGAGCGGAGCAGAGGGGGAGAATCCCCTCCCTCGCCCCCTGCCCACGCTGCTCCGGGTCCAGCCCAGGGTACATCTGCGGGCTCACTTCATCTTGCAGCGCGGTGGATGGCCGGTCTGCACACCACCAGCTGACCAGGGCAATAACTTCCTGAAGCCCTCTGAACTGATTGCAATACCCCACCACGCTCCACCATTAATTGTCTTCTCTGGTCACCGTAGCACAGAGAGAAAGGAAAATGGGAAAAACCAGAATGGAATATTAAGCATCATTCTTTATACACCTTTTTCTTATGAAGGGTATTTGTTCTATAGAAATAATACTGAAATTAAACACATGATTAATAGGAGTCATTAACTTACTACAAATAAACTAGTATTCAAACTCTAAAGGGGCTCAAGCTGTAAATGGTCAAAACTAATAAGTGGCTTATCAAAAATAAATGTAATTTATGTGCTGAGAAGCTGCTGTTTATTCTTTTCCTTCCCCCTGGCCTTTTACAAGATAATTGAAACATAGAAATTAAGAGATAATGTGCTATTTTACTGGGAAATAGAAATTTGAAAATTTACTTGAGGTGTTTCTTTACTCTTCCTTGAGCAGAACCTAAAATCACATAAAACCTTCGCAGTTCCTTCCAATCTGATGGACCATTTCAGAAAGCCCGCTGAGCACGCCCGAAATGTGAAATGCTGCCCTGGTCTGCTCAGGAGCAGATTTCCTACAACCTAATTAAGAAGTCATAGAAAACATGCTGAAGTCTGAGAGAGACTTTGAGATGATTTCAGTGGGTTTCTGAGTCCTAAAGGTTTAGAACTGTTTTCTCATCTAAGTATTTCTTTCACTGTGCAAAAATTCAGTATTACTTCCAACTGACAATGAAAGAAATTCTCCTATCTTTAAATAATTAATAATCTACAGATGGAAAGCTTCGAGGTACTTGTACCAGAAACAGTTGTCACAAATTTTGTTTCTGTGTAGAAAACGCAAATTAATTCTATGAATATTTGTTGCTGTCCGTGGTTCTTATAGTGACTATAAGATTAACTCTGCCTGTTATTACTGTTACATATATCAGCATTGTTGTTTTCTTCCATACTCTTTTCTCCTATGGAATATTTATTTCGTACAATTTTTTTTTTCCCCTTTGCCTATACCTTAGGAAAGCACATTTTGGGATGCATGTGAAGTCCACAAAGACCAGCAGAAATACTCCTGTTGATTTAAAAGAGATTTTGGACAGAGTCCAAAGGTTAATTGTCCAGCAGTTCTTTTTCAGAGCTTCATTTGCATTTTTTATCTTTTTGCTGTCGCTTGAAACACTTAAATTTAGGGTTTTTTTGATGTTTTTCATTGACTTCTTGTTTGTGTCGTCTTCTGAAACTGTAAGATTTAAGTAGTACAGAATAATAGATTTTGCGGAAGCGCCTAATTACTTCCTTCAAAATTATAATTATCCTGACACACTTTTAAAGTCTTTGAAAGTCACCTGAATGTAGAGCAAAGAATAATTTATTACACTCCTTTTTTTTTGTAATTCTGTTAAAAAGTAAAAGTGAAATGTACACGGAAGGGCTCGCAGTAGAAACAGGAACAAACTGCTGCAGCCTCTTTACATCACTCTAGATGGTTGATTCTCTAGGTAATTGGCCACTTTTTCAGGAAGATCAAACAAGATTCAGAGAATGATGAGATCATCACCTGCTGGCTTTTGTAAATAATCCTTTTGCTATTCTGTATTTTTGGAAGTCTCTTGAACTTTTCTTAGCTTTTCTTTCGTATAGAACAGATGGTGGAATTACTACATTTAGATGACATAGAAAAAGGAAAATTCAAGTCCTGTGTGTCAAACATTTGCCCATCTTCCCTTAGCAACTGCTGTAACAAATACTTGCAGTATTGGACATTTTGCTGTTGTCATTATTGTTGGTTTAGATAATAACTTTTCCACTGCCTAATGCGTTACAAAATTTTTCTGCCTACTTACACCTAATAACAGATTTCATAAAACACATCAACTTTACTGATCTTTGACCCCCTTTTTTCACACTGTAATTTCTTTTTCTGAGGGCATTAATCTGCTGGTGCTTTCTGGTCCCTCTACAATTTGTCTGCGACCAGTGAGTTTGGCCCTTAGCAACATTTTCTTAGTTCTCCAATTCTGCTTTTCTCCTGATACCGTAAAAATAAAATATTTATATTCTTTTTAGCTACTTTGGCTGCCACTAACCTTTCACTTTTCTCTATCCCTTATTTTTTTCCCTTGAAAATCAAGAATATGTATTCTTGTTCGATTCTCTCCTGTGTCAAATGCAGATTCCTCTTTTAGTTTAGCATTGTTTGATTTCTTCTGAAATGACATTGTGTGGTTTTCTTTCCCCCACCATAATACAAAGGGAATGTGATTATTTATTGAATATTTAGTGATGTTTTCAATGAATTCCACAATTCTCCTTTGATGTATTACTTCATTACATTCATAAATGTGTACTTTGTTCCATTAACATGTTTTTTTGCACCCCAGTCCTTGCAGTTCTCAGTTTTTCTGGGTGAAGCATGGATATCGTTCCAGTTGTAAGTCACATCTGCTTAATTTACAATTGCAGACACCACTGCTAAGGAACAATTCTGTTTTTTCAGTCTTTATTTTTACCTCAGATGTGTTCTCTGTGGTAGGCTTCTTTGAGTTAATCTATTTCTTGTGTTCGTTTATTTGGGTTTGTTTTCTATTTAAATGTTTATATATCCTGCCTTTAAATGCCTTCTACATATGCATTGTTTTTTTTTCCAACATGCCAGTGTTTTCTCCCAGTTCTTAAATACATTTTTTTCCTTAATCTTAGTTTCAACTCTACTTTGATTGCCTTAACCAAATACTTAGCAGATCTGTGGTTCCAGGTGCCAGTTATTCTTATCATTTTATCCTGGAGATTATGTGATTCTTTCCTACTTGGTCATTTATGTTTTGAACATGTAATAGAAAAATAAACAGGAAATAACTCCTTCATCCACCAAAATTCACTACTGCTCATTATTCCTCTGATAGCCTTTAAATTGCTTTGTGAAATTTCTTTTGAAAATAAAATCCCCTTAACAAAATCGTTGTGCATAAAAAAAGGCATGAGAATACACATTGCTTTCAGGCAAACGGACTGTTTAAGCTTTGCAGAGAGTATAGAGCTGATTTTTGTTTTCAAGGCATGGAGAGTTTAAGAAAAGTACTGTGATTTATTTTTTTTCTTTTCTACAGGATCTGTTTTGAGAGAGAACTCGTGTTTTACGCTATACAGGAAACTTGAGGCGCTCCTCTTCGGACCAAATGGCAGAGAGAAGGTATTTTAACCCTCTGTGCATTCTTCATTAAATGAAACCATCCTTCATACCGTAGATTTGTACATAGGACCTTTGGGACCAATTGTCTGTAATTTTTTTTTTTTTAAATTTCATTATGGTTTTGACTGGAAGGACCTTAAAGACCATCCA
>NW_010242149.1:1714-2280 GCF_000690775.1 Eurypyga helias | reverse complement strand
GCACGTGTCTTGTGTTGCAGGCACAACAGCTGGGAGCCCGAGGAGAACATCCTCGACCCGAGACTCCTCCTCGCTTTCCAAAAGAAGTGAGCAAACTCTAAATATTTCGAAGCGAACGGTAAAGTCAATTAACTTCTAATTGGCTGCGCGTGCGGTGGAAGTTGGGGAAACAACAGCCCGGAGCTCGCCGTGCCTTTTGTGGCACAGCCCTTTTGTTCATCCCCTGAAATCCCAGCGCGGGTCCCCCTCGGACGCCGCTCCCCGCGTGGGTGAACACCGGGAGCTCACGGCCCCGGTGCACGACCCGGTTCCGCACGGGAACGCGGCAGCGCCCGGCACAGACCTTTGGCCTTGGCCTCGCTGTGCCTGGGGGGCAACTGCGGGTTCCAGTGGGGAGAACTGCAGGAAGGGAGGCACAAGGCGCTTGTGGAGGGCACAGCTAGGAGAGGGGGGGGAGGCAGGAACGGGTGGGAGAAAATGGGCTCCTCTACGAGGGGCGACTGCCCTGAGCCGAGCGGGAAGCGGCAGTACCGCAGGTATTCCACGGTAGGGATCGCGCGCGGGGG
>NW_010242149.1:0-1673 GCF_000690775.1 Eurypyga helias | reverse complement strand
GCCGGGTATTTCGGCTCCATATTAATGAAAATCATTAAACTTCATGATAGGATTTAATTATAACTTGTTTCTGGATCCGTTTTTTCAAGAACGGGATCCGGTGGGTGGTGCAGACAGCACGGTGTTTCACTCGCTGTACGTATCACAGCTTAACGCTGCCCCTACTAATCGGACAACTCCAAGTAGTAGAGTGACCCCAAAACATTCCCCGTGCGATCACCTTGGCGTGGCCGCCGGCCGGGGCCACCGTGCCCAGGCCAGGACGTGCGGGAGAGGCGGGGGGGCCCGGCGCAGGGGAGAAATCCCCGAGGGTCCACTCGTGCATTTGCTTTTCCTGCTTGGGATGGGGAAGACCGTGCGCTCCGTCGCTGACCACTGGAACCTCCTTGTTTGGGGACGTTACTGTAGCAGAGGGATGCAAACGGAATGCTCTCCCGTCGTTGACCGGCCCCCCACTTTTCCCCGCATCCCGAGCAAAGGAGGGTTTAGCGGCAGAAGGAAGGAACCAGGACGGTTTGGGATGGTTTTTTCTTCCCTGCAAATATTGTCCTTAACCGTCGTTTTTTCTTAGGGAACACGAAAAAGAAGTGCAGAATCGGAAAAGGGGGAAGCGGCCCAGGGGCAGGCCCAGGAAACACGTGGTGAGTCCTGGTGGAAATCCACGCTCTGGGTGGGGGGCTCCGGCCTTGGAAGGCACCAGCGAGTCCGTCCACAGCACGGGGAGGTGGATGCCCAGGCTCTGGAGGGTGGTGAGGACACAGCGGTGCCCGCAGACCCCGGGACGGGCGGGTCGATGAGGAGGACGTCTCTCCATCCCTGCGGTGGTGCAGATGGAGACAAGGGTTCCCTGGAACCGGGGTCCCGCCTGGGTTCTGAGCCTGGTCGGTTCGTACTGTATGCTCCCAATTCCATTTTCGCAGAGGACGAGCGGGTCAGCTAACGCGGGGAGGAGCCTGCGCGCGTCGGAGGCACCCGGTTGGCAACGCCGGCCGAGCCGCGATGCCCCTAATGGGTCTTGGTAATGTCTGTTAACTCCTTCCCTGTCTGTTGCTTCGCAGGAACCAGAGATGCCTACAAAAACTAAGTCAAGTAGCTCCTCTTCCTCCACATCCTCCTCTTCCTCCTCCTCTGATGAAGAGGATGACAGTGACCTGGAAGCAAAGAGAGGTCCCCGCAGCAGAGACACTCACCCGGTACCGCAGAAGAAAGCTCAGATTCTGGTGGCGAAGCCCGAAACGAAAGACACTTCCAGGAAGAAGCGTGGGCGGAAACCTCTTCCCCCGGAGCAGAAAGCGGCTCGAAGGACCGTGAACCTGACAAAACTGCTGAAAACATCCCGGAAGGAGGTGGGCAGCAGCACCAAGCCGATGGGGAAGCTGCAGCCCCCCCACAGCACCCAGGGCTCGGGCATGGCCATGCTGAAGGACTCGCCGAGCGCCTTGGCTGGGCTGGGCTCGGGGGGCTCACCCGCAGAAAACCTGCCCAACATGCTGAAGAGCGGCTCCGCGAGCCCGACGCGGGCCATCAGCTGGCAGAGCTCCATCGTCCACTACATGAACAGGATGTCCCAAAGCCAGAACTCGGCCGAGACCTCGCCCCTGGGGAGGCTGGCGCTGAAGTCCCAGGCGTCCAGTAAAAGCGGCTTAGGGCTGGACCTAAAAATGAGGAACCAG
>NW_010242148.1:1297-1615 GCF_000690775.1 Eurypyga helias | reverse complement strand
GGGGTGGGGGGAGAAGAAAAGGGGAGGGGGAAACGGAGCGTTCACGTTACTACAAGTTTCTTGGCACTTTTCCAGAAATGTAAGGTACACTTTTGCTCTGTGCGGCCGGGATACTCAAAAATATAGATGAAGAGCAGAGTATTTCATAAAGAAGCCCCCTCTCCCCGGGACATCAAAGCGAACGTGTTTCACAGCGCAGTAACTCTCCGCTCTCCCGCTCGCCCGCAGAGAGATCAACGTTTCTTTGATTTCTGTGTCACCTCCACCTTTAATTCTGTTGCATGTAAACAGATCGTTATCGGGGCGCTTTTTTTTTTT
>NW_010242148.1:0-1266 GCF_000690775.1 Eurypyga helias | reverse complement strand
GAAGAAGACCCCGCGAGTTCTCTGCTTGAACTCCCCCATCACAATAAAACTGTGCGGGGTTCTCTTTTTTAACACAAACTAACTCGGTGAGCAATTAAGAACAAACCACTTGTGTTCTGATTGAAACAAAATCCAGTCATGCCAAAATAAATTTACCCTGCAAAACAGGATCATAAACTTGAAAGACTACATCTGTCTCCAGCTTTCTTACCCTTTGTCCTGTTTGAAGATACGCTAATGCTATTGTCCAGTTGCCATTGTTTTAAGACCATTGTAATCTTAACCTTCGAGATTAAATTCTACCTCTCCTATACGGAGGGGGGGGGGGAAAAAAATCCACCCGTCTTTTTGCTGGTAGCATAACAAGGGCCGAAATTAAATGGATTTTTAAGTAACTTTGTGGCTACGCGGTATTTTTCCTTTCGATCTTGAATTATCAATTTCCGATATGTCCTTTGAAAGGGATATTTGTTACATTAAATACCTGACTCATAAATAATGAGGTTTGCTAATTAGTTCCACATGGAAGAATGAAGGAGGTAAATTACCCTGAGAACGTTGCTTATTTTTACAAACATGATAAAGTAGCGGGCATAAAATGCTGCATTCTTGCGCTAGCCTCAAACTACAGCAATCAGGTTCATCTGTCAAAAAAAGTCCCCCTGTTTTGCCTGAATCCTTTAAAGCCTGGTAGCCCTGTTCTTTCGGCTGCATCGCATCGGTGTGCAGCATTTTGCCACCAGGTCGGCTACTTATTTTGTCTCTTTTGAGGGGACGAGATTTTCCCTTCCTATCAGTTTAAGCGAGGAAATAGAGCTTACAATTTGTCTGTGTGTGGGAAACTAACTGGAAAGGGAATAAAATTGCCCTTTCGCTCCGCATTATTCGAGCGTGGTGCTCTTGAGGAATAAAGTGCATTGTTCAGCACAGATTTATTCGAAGTATTAATGAAGTGTGCAGAATCTATTAAAGCAGGTTTATTCGGGGCTAATTGAGCGTGAAAGAGTTAATTGCTAACATTAATGAGGACTGGAAGGACTCAGTCAGCATGTGCCTTGGATATCTCCGCTCAATCCTTATAAAATCATCATTCACATTTTATCACGAAATCGGTGTTGACAAGTTTCTCCGGACCACCGGTGCGAACGCGGATGAACGCGGGGAAACTTTAGTCTCGCAATAATATTAAAACCCGGGATCCGACTGCAGAAGAGATCGCTACATTGCTTGGGGCAGTTTTTATCCAAAACAACATCACCAAAAAAA
>NW_010242147.1:0-2977 GCF_000690775.1 Eurypyga helias | reverse complement strand
CGTGACCAACATGAGTCAGGTCATCCTGCCTCAAACGTCCTGCTGTATCAGCTGGATGGTATCTTAAATCACTCATCTATAGCTACCTGGGATGTGCTTAAGCAACACTTCAGGCACTGCATGTATGTAAACCACAAGTGGATGCTGGTTGTATGAACCAGCTGGCCTCAGATTTGTCTGGGGAATATTCCTTCCCCTGGGCAATTTCTTCTTTTCAGCCTTAAAAATTCTCATGAAAAACATGCATTTTCTCACAAAGGCTGTCACAAAAATGGCAAAGGGTGTTGATCCGCCAAATGTAATACAGAGCTGCACCTCGGCCATTCATTTGCCAGGTGGCCCTGTGGCTTTCTGTGGTCTCTCACTGATGTGGGATGAGGGCTCAGAGGCAGCGCCTGCTGCCAGAGCTCAGTCTGCTCTGCAAGCCCAGCACTGTCTGGGCCTCCAAAAGGTCTGATAACTGCCAAGTTCAGTTTGGAACACCACACTGGCATGCAGCTGTTTATGTCAATTAGACTATTATTTAATTAATCTATAACTGAGTGAATTTCTTGGAGATGATATGGTCTAGGAACTTGTGTGACAATTCCAAGTTTTCTGTTGCATTGGTGTGCTGGATTCAGCCAGGAAAGAGTTAAATCTCTTTACTGTGGCTGAAATGTGTTTATGTCAATTAGACTATTATTTCATTAATCTATAACTAAGTGAATTACTTGGAGATTATGTTGTCTAGGAACTGGTGTGACAATTCCAAGTTTTCTATTGCATTGGAAAAATACTTCTTTCCATTGAGAATGTTACCAAGCTTCCTGGATTCTTCCTGACTGCACACATACAGACACTTTCCCAAAGAGAAGCCGTGCCACCTTTTGCAAGCCAGTGAGCTAATGCTCTTTGAAAACTCATGAGAAAGGTGATGGCGGCTGCAGTTCAGGCCAACTTTCTGTGAGCATTAATTGCGCAGATGCTCCTTACGTGCAGTTTTATCAAGCCCAGAGGAGACTGAAGACTTTGCAGGCCTGCCTATGGCAGCTAGATTTGGGGATCATTGGCAGCTTTAATCTCCACAGCCATGGGACGTACAAAATGGCAGTGAGGACCCCCGCACACGCAGATGCCTGACATCACTCTGGAGGGAGGGAACTCACTGTGGCCAGTGTGGGATGTGTTGCTGCATCAGCAAAAATCCCACCAGGAAACAAAGAGACAAAAACAACTCATAGTGCCTTCATCAAGGCTGCAACAACACTCAAGTGGTTTTGTTGAAGCAGTCATTTCTGACTTCCCAAGGGCACAGGTAACTTATTCACATGACAAGACTTCCCCAGGAAGCAGCCCAGGTGGCAGCAAAAATCTGTTCTCTAATGGGCATCAGCTGGAGTAAGGAACTCCTTTGATGCTCCCTTTTCCTAAAGAAATCTCTTCTAGGCACTCTCATCTGCTTCCTTGTTTGGTGTCTGTTTCTGTGGCTTTCCACTTCCATCTTACAGTGTTGTAATCTCTCACTGATTTTTGTCATGATTTCCACAATATCTGGTATGTGTCTGGAAGCTGGAGATTTTACCCATCTGCACCTGAACAAATGTTGTCAGGTTTCACTGTTTTTTTACATCAATATCTTTCCCAAAGAAACAAACGTGAGTCAACATACCCAAAAATTTCCGAAAATTGATATTAACATATTGAAATATTTGGGGGTTGGGGGATGTACCCATAGACTCTCAGGATTGTCTTCCATTAAGCCTAAGGAAACAAAGCTTTTGTGATCAGTGTCCATTTTGCTAAATGCATTTTTAGTCAAGTTTCCAGTCTGACAGTTCCTCTCTCTCTCCTATACATAACCCTCAACTGCTGGGCCACTAACACTAAACATAGCAGAGCTGTAGAGGTTTCACATTACCTGCAATCATTCTGAAAATAAAGCTGCAGGAAAATGGTCCAAATATCCCTTCACTCTTGGAGGAAAAACTCAGCTGTATAGTTTTAGTGAGCCACTGGGGAAAAGGCTCTGCTCTGCATTGCATTTGCTGTTTCTAAGGAAATAGCTCAGACTTTCCTGCACCTTTCAACATTTTCTTCCATGGACACTCTGTCCAGTCAAAGTTTAACAGCTATGTACAATTCTCAGAACTGATTAATTTTTGTCTTCTCACAATTTTTAAATTTTTAGATTTTTTTCTTTAAATTTTCTTTAATGTTTTGCCATAGGATTTTCATAAACAGCTGTGTCTGTTGGGGAACTGGGCTATATATAGAGAGATATACATATACACATTAATACCTACATATGCAACCACGTGTAAAAAAAAGTGTTTAGAAGTAAATAAAGATGTAGTACAGGCTTCTCCAAACAGTATGGAAACCATTTTCCATACAATTTTCAAAAAACTTGTCAGAGAAGGGCTGAAGATAACTATAGTAGCTTTGTATGTGCAAGAGGGAAACAAGGAGAGGAAAAAGCCATAACACTTCCAGTTTTCTATTTTCATAAGAGCTTCATACCTGTGAAATACATTCCATGTTTAGAAGGAAAGAGAAAATAGAAAAAAAACCCACAAGTGAAGCTCAAATTCGGAAAGTTTTCAAATTCTGTTACCTACCTTGAGCATTCAGGAGCTGACCTTAATTTGACAAGTTAGCAATAAGCATTAGTAGCATTTAAAAAGTAATTCCCACCTTCTTTGAGATTTTGAACGTGTCAAGTAATAAGTGAAAAAATGCATTCTTCAACAGCAATGAAACTGTGCCATGTGACAAAAGTAATTAACATGTTGGAAAAAATACAACAAAAATGATAGCCAGGCAATTCTACTGAAATGTACTTATAGCAAGGACTATCATTTCAACCTTGTTATTCCTAGCTGATCCTTAAATGAAGGCTGTGAGATCTGGGAAAGAAATATCATTTGACAGCATCCTTCTTCCTGGTCAGGAGGAGCAACATGATGTGGGCCACCACAGTAGTCTATAGTCCTAT
>NW_010242146.1:90415-90674 GCF_000690775.1 Eurypyga helias | reverse complement strand
CGGAGCTGGCGGCGGTGCCGGGTGTCCCTCCTCGCCCTGCGCGAGCGCTCGTCCATCCCACATTCGGCTCCGCTGGCCAGGGCTGTACAGAGAAGCGCAAGAGGCAGCAGCAAACTCCAGAGCTGCATTTCCAATCTTCCCCCCCCTTCTCCCCTGCAAATCCTCCCGATCTGCCAGCTTTGGGCTCCTCCTTGCCTTGACTTTCTTCTCTTGTTCACCCTTCTTGGTATTTGCTCTTTTTATAACCCTTCTCAGTTGC
>NW_010242146.1:87089-90390 GCF_000690775.1 Eurypyga helias | reverse complement strand
TTCTTTCTTTCTTTTTCCTGCTTATAGATTTTTTTTCTCCTTAAAACAAATAAAAATAAAATAAATCAAAACTCCTCCTTGGTTGAAATGTATTTCTCTGTTCTTCCTCCTCTATCTGTCTTCTTCTCCTCTATTCCTCCACAGCTGGAATTCCTCTCTCTCTTCTTTTCTCTGCTGGATTTTCTTCCCTTTATTTTTTTCTTCTTAAAAAAAACACACACACACTCTCTCACACACACAAAACAAAACAAAAAACCAAAACACCACCCCCCCCCCCAGCTTTCTCCAAGACTCAGACCCACTGATTTCCCTCCCCCCAAAAGATGCTCTAATCTATTTATTTTTTTGGCCTCCTTTATAACATAAGCCACAACCCCCTCCTTCCCCCCCACCCCCCCCCCCCCCCTCTTCCCCCCCTTTTTTTTCTTCTCCACAAAATGAAAGAAAAGAGAAAAAGCCCCTCAGAAGATGAGTAAACAAGAATATGCTAATCTACTCTAGGGTGCTCCACCTTCCCAATTGAATGATTCCCATTAAAACTGCAGGGATCATGACTAATCAATCAGCTTGAAGGAGCAGATAGCTCCAGAGGTTCAAACACTTCTGCTGTTTTCTTTTTCCCCCCTTCTTTTCCTCTCTTCCTCTTTCCCCCTATCACTTTCCCCCCTCTTATTTATTTTTTAAAGAAGACAATCGAGATGAATGGATCAATGTGACAAAAATCCTGCACCCCCCTTTTTGCAATCTCCCCAGCTTTCTTTCTCAGTCCAGTCCAAAACACACATTCCTATTTTTTTTTTTCTTGGCAAAAGAGAAAGCTATTTCTCCTCTCAGACTCCCCGTTGCACTTTGCTGGTAAACCTTATGCTCCTCTGCAGCACATAAAGAGTCTTGAAACTTGAGTCTCAGATATTTTTTTAATTGCTTGCTTTCTTTCTTTCCCTCTTTTTCACTCTCTCTCTCTTTTCTAATTCTTTCTTTTCCTCTTATTATTTTCTTAAAGTTATGCAATCAGCCAGGCTCCCCCTTTTGTGGTCCCCCTCAGTGCAGTTTTGTGCAGCTAATCCAAATGTTGCATCAAAAGTCCCCATCGAATCATCAGGAGCTAAAAGGAGAGAAGCTTTTTGAAGAGCATTTGCCTTCCAGAAGCTGTAGCAACAGAGCAGGATTTGGTTTCTGAATGCTCCAAAGACTCCTGGGTTTTTGAAATAATAATTTAAAAAAAAAATATTAATTTTATTGGTGGATGGAGTCAAAAAATCCTCTCAATATTGCTAATTTCTCAGCCTAAGGAATTCAGCTCCCCTGGTTTCCCTGGCTTAGTTGTAGCCACAGGTAAGATTCTGGCTGCTTGCTGGTTTGTAGATCTGTTTCTGAGCTGGGACGTTTCTTTTTTTTCCTCCTTTCTTTTTTTTTTTTTTAATATTTTTTTTTTTCACTCTTGAAAGATCTCAAAAGCTCCCCCTGATGGCAACAAAAAGGATTTTTCTAAGTACTTAGTAAGTGGAAATGACTTAGCAGTAGCACACACGGAATCTACGGGACACTATTCCATACAGAAGAAATCCAGTAGAACCAAGTTAAATCGCATCAAGTCCCACCAAAAACCCAGCAACCCACATCATCCTCTTCTGAGGTCTCAAAATTAACGATTGTCACACCTTACTTTCCTATAAACTTTTAACAGCAGTCACGCAACAGAGTTTTCCTGGGACTCTAATCTCCCTGCTTTTGCTGACTACCCGATAAGTGTGAGTTTGTTACTGCTACTGACACTTCAAATATACATGATAACGTTAAGGAAAGTAAAAGTTTCAGTGAGAAAGGGTTGCTGAATGCTTGCAAGACTCAGAGAGATGGGTTTTTTTTCAGTTTCTTATTAATTTGCAAACACTCAAGAACGTACAGTTGGCATTTCTGGAGAAGCTGGATATATCAACAAAGTCCCACCAGAAGTCAACAAGAAGCAGAGCTGCCCGGCCCCTCTCTAACCAAACAGACCTTCCCTCCACAACAGCTCTGCTTACAAGAAAGACACAAAATACTGGCAACATTTACAAAGTTTTTAATACAAAACCTCAAAGCAATTAAGCCTCTCAACAACCAAGAGGAAATTGTTAGCTAGGAAACAAACTATACCAGGGTACAAACTCCCATAAATGTTCCAAAGAACCCAGAGGGATGCAAAACCGACACTTATGCCTACGTGCCTGCTCGGGAGAAACAGCTTAAGATCAGAGCTTAAGTACTGCACTTTGCTATTCTAATGTAACAAAGAGGGGACAGTGCAAATCAAACAAAATATTCCAAAATGTAGGGTGAGAGCGTTCAACTTCAAAGAGCAGCTACACCAGGGAGAGCCCTGCTGTGGGGACACTGCTTTCCGCACCTGAGAGCTCCCCCAAAGTCCCTGGGAACTTTGCCCACTGGAGTCTGGAAGAGCAGGCTCCTTCACTTTACTAATGCAGGTTCAGGTATTTCCAGTGGGGAAAAAAGCTAATTCTGTAAAATCACAATGTTTCCTTGGGACATTCTGATTTGGTTGAAATCATCAAAGAAAATTACTGAAACGTTCCAATTTGATGGCACTGCAGCATTTCTGTTTGAACATGTTTGACCGTCTCTCTCCTCCAGTATTACTGGCAAAAGAGGGGGTTTCACTGTGACCAAAGCCCAGCCCTTCAGTGCATCAGACTTCAAGGCCACCAACAACGTCTGGGGCATCCTTGCTACAAAGGAAAGGCCCAAAGCTCAGCTTTCGGTACTCCGGGAAGACAGAAGAAAGTATGAAAAGCTGGAATTTACCTCCAGAGCACGAATTACATCTTCAATCAGTTTTCTTCTAAGCCATAGCAAAAGCATAAAGAAAATGTGATACATAAACTCTTCAGTTCTGAGTGATAAAGAGCTGAGAGTGGAAGAGATGTGATTTTAGGAACAGGGAGTAAATCTGGGATTCCTTAAGTCCGAGGGTCAGATCTAACTTCCCTGACAACAGATGAAATTCTACCCTACACAGATGGACATTTATTCTCTGCTTAAGCCAGTACTTAAGTGATGTACGGGCCTTCTGGCAGGGGGGTTTCTACCCAAGGAGAATAATCCTCCTGTTGAACTCGAGTGGAGTATTCTCCTAAGTAAAGGGAGCAGGATATTGTCCTGCATCTAGAGGTATTTTCACAAGAAAAAGGCAAAAAGCACCAAACCCTAGATACACACACAGAGACAAGAATTAAAATAGATATTTACGATATTATGCCAAAAATATAGCATTGAGCTACATGCTGTATGCAGTCATTAT